>NC_091744.1:18290517-18592601 GCF_043380555.1 Nothobranchius furzeri | reverse complement strand
ATGAAATAATTATTTTAATGTTTAGAGCAGCAGGAACTCCGAGAGGCTGCAGGCGCATCAGTGAGTTTGCGGCCGCTGCGCAGGGGGAGGGGGGAGAGGGCTGAAGCAGGGGGAGGGGGGAGAGGGCTGAAGCAGAAACTACCGTTGTGAAAAGAAATGTGTTTAACTTTGAAAATATGGGCGCAATTTTAATTGTCAAAAACTCCAGCGAACCATTAGTTCATTTTGCTCAAATAGAAATAGAGGCCTGCCTCTAATACTGGCCCTCCTTCCAATAAAGGCCTGGAGCTTGATGAGCTTGAGTCAAATACAGGCCCGGGCTGTATTAGAGGATTTACGGTATATATATATATATATAGCCATGCCCTGATGTGGGGGCTGGGGGGTGCGTCGTCATGGTCGGGACATGGAAGGAGGTGTGCGGCTAAATAAGTTTGGGAACCACTGCTATAAGGAACTCTGGGTTTTAGAAAATGTCAAGTAATATAAACACTAACAAAACACATCAACTTAGGGAAATAAATCCCAACTTGTTTTGTAGTCCTTTTTTTAACTGGACCCACTAACATAAAATCTTGACTTTGGAAAAACAATCATTCAGAAAAGCAAATTAGGCTTTTTAGTGCAATTTAGAAATGGAATTACATGTGATTTTCATTTACACATTTTTGGGATGTTTAGTTTATCATGCAGCCAAGACTAAACACAGCAGGAAAATGGTTAGGCTGACTTAGTTCAGTGGCAGGAAAGTCTGTCAACCAGCATCTCTATGGTTGACTTGTGGTGGGTTTATTTTGAATTCCAACAAAAATCCAACTTTCTCCATCTTAAAAGAGACTGTGTGTTGAAATGTTTGACTGTGAGCTGTAAGTTTGAAGAGTCTCGGAGGCTGTTTGAAAACTCTCCAAACCCAAAAAATTCACAGTAAGATGCAGAGTACGGAGAACTGTTTAGTCTCTGAATGAAAATAGAAAATTTAAAAAAAATAAATGGCTCCACTTTTTAACTGGGAACAAATCTAGGTTGTAGAAACTGTGATGCCACCCATCAAGAATCAACCATTGATGGGTCTGGAGTGCATGTTGCTGCTGGTGACATCACCAATTCAAACAACTATGATGGCGCCAACATAAATTGTGTTTTCTAACCACTTTTCTTTCTTACAAAAACATCAAGCTGCTAGTAATGAGCTGCTGTTTCTCAGATGATGAACAGCTGACCTTTATCCAAAGACTATGCAAAGCATATATTAAAAAAGTTATTGCTTGGTTTGGAGGGCTGAAACTTGCTGATCCAAACTCTTTCCTGACACAGAGACCAAACATTTGCAAATGCCAGAGGTCCAGTCCTTTAAACTACATCATCCCTAAAAATTGCATTTCTTCATTTCCATAGATAATAGGGCCATTTCTTATCCAAATGCAATAGAAAATTCATGAGCAGAATTACATTCGCTTGAGACACATATCAGGTTGATTTACTGTATGTGGGGCTGCTTCACATTAGAGTGATTTAAATTCAGTCCAATCTGACAAAACTTCAGCTGAATTGATAAATTCTAATAGGCTTCAAGAGTGGGATGTTTTATAATAAAGTATTAAGTATTTCTTTTCATTTCCTCTTCTTTAAAGATTAAAACTCACATTTTCTTTTTTGTCAAACAGCTCTACTGGACACATGAATCACTTCTTCCTCTGAACCTCTTCAACTCTATTTTCATTAGATTTCCTGCTCATTTGCGGCCTCGGGTACGAAACATTGTACCCATTTATGACCTTATAATAAATATTGCTTCCCTCACAAGTTCTGGTGATTATCGCCTAAGGCAATCATAAAAATGACTCGTGTTCAGTTAGAATTACAAACATTTTATTTTAATATGTCCCCTCACTTGTTGTTTTCTGATTAATTATTAATCAAAATATACAATTAAAGGTATAATAATCATTGAAATAATGCATATTGCCTTTTCGTGCCAGAGATGAAAGTAAATAATTATGTTTCTCATTCAAAGCATTTTATTTATAAACAATTCTGGTCAAATCCTGCAAATCTAAGTGAATTATTCCCACTTTTTTGGTTACCCATTTGGATTATGTGGTAAAAATCTTGAGTTGACTTCAGAGTTTAGTGAGTTGGTTGGGCCAATCACAGCGTTGAGTCGGGCTTAGACAAAGTAAAATTACAAAAATGGTGTCGGCTCAAGAACGACACTTTTTTGATATGGCTTTGTTGTCAACTTTGTATGATTTAGACTTGGGCTTTTCTTTCAGACATGAGCAGACGCACTTAAGGTTCATGGATTTTTTTCAATACATTTGCAATGGTCTTTAGTATAAATGAATGCTTTGTGAGTTGATTTCTGAGTGAAAAAATCTCTCGTGTTCTATTTCGTCTAGTCTTAGCCCTTAAGCTAGCTGCTATTGGAAGGATGATCTCCGCATCAGCCAATCATGAAGAGCTAAAATGTACGCCCACCAATAGTGGGCCCCCTCGTGGTATATAACCGCAGTGACCCCACTGCTCACCTCCTTTTTCTCTTCATGCCAAGCTTGAGAGCTTTATTAAAGAGCAAATATTATCCTAAAAGAGCAAAATGATCCGAAGACGACTTACCAGCCATGTCCAGCGACGCCAGACCCTGCCCGACCTGCCAGACGGGCTCCATTTCCAGCGGGGACCTGCACGCTAAGTGTGAGGTCTGTCTCGGGGCTCACCACGCTGGCCTGGCCTTGACCCCGCAGGCCTCGTGCCCGTTCTGTGCCGCTCTGCCCGTGGCGTAGAAGATTCGCCAGGTCGAGTACTTCACTCCCGCCGCCGACGAAGAATTTCCGGTCGCTGACTCGTACCCGCTGGACAAGGCTTTGGATTTCTTCGATGCCGGTCAGGAGCCGGCTGGATGATGTCACCGACAGTGAGAACTACGATGAGGCGGCATCCCTCCTAGACATAACGGAGGTCAACGAGCTTCACTCAGCGGGTCCTTCTGCCCCAGTGGCTTCTCGCTCCTTCCTGCCAGCAGTAAGAGCACTGCTCCAGGAGCTGCCCGCCATCATTTCTGCGGCAGCAGCCCGCAAAGGGCTAGCTGTGCCAGAACCGGCCCCGCCTGAAGCGGATGATTTGGCGGGAATTTTCGGGGCGACTCAGACATGCTGTCCAGACCCTATCTGGCCGTGCTTCCCTGCTGCTATGAGCTGCTGGTCTGCCGCCTTCTCCAAGCCTGCCAAGCTCAAGGCGCCAGTCTCCACGTATGCGCCCATCACCAAGGTCGAGGGGTTTTCCGACCAAGGCTGGCCGTCCGTTCCTCCGCTAGAGCCGAACTTGGCCTCGCTGTTCTGCCCCAAGAACCACCTCGCTGGCCCGCGAGTTGTTCCCACTTCAAAACATGACCAGCTGCTGACGCGGCTCACCGACCGCGCACATCAGTGTGCCTTTCAGACCGGCGCTGCAGGGAATAACATCGCCCTTCTTGCCTTCGGCGTCTCAAAGATGATGGAGGAGCTGGAAGCTCCCGAGGAGTCGAAAGCCGTCATTACTAAGACTGCTGATGCTATCCTCAGTCTGTGTGCTGCTGTGCTCACCGGTTCTGCTCGCATCGCTGCCTGGCAGACCCTCATCCAGCGAGCGATCTGGCTGAAGGCCCTGCCCTCCATTCCGGAACATCTGCAAAGGGAGATGCTAGGTGGCCCCATCACCACCGATGTTCTGTTTTGTCCCCATCTTAGGGGCGTCATTGAGCGGGCTCAGAAGACGGCCGAACTATCGGCTACGGTGCGAGACCTGGTCCACCCTCGGTCAGCCTCGCACTCCGGCCGTTCAGCCAGAGGATGGGACGAACGGCGCGGAAGCCTCAGACGTCCAGCTGCACCGCCCGCTCCACGGAGCCGACCTCCCCCTTCGGCTCCACATCAGCGGGACCAGCGAGATGGCGGACAACGGTTCCGGCGGGGCCAGCAGACGCAGTCTTGGCAGTCCCAAGTGCAGGAGCCTCGCCGAAAGCAGCCACCGAAGTGACTCTTTGGGGGGAATGTGTGTGTTACTGATTGTTCTGATGTTGTTGTTGGTTTTGAAATAAAACCCAAAAAACGTCACTCAAAGAGCACAATCCTACAGTCCTCCGCAGAATCCTCTGCCGAGTTCTCACACATGTTCCCCACACCAAGCACTGCTGCACGCACACATGTTCCTGCAGGTACAGGTAGTAATAATACACGGCCAGCCGTAAGGGTGCGCTCCATTTGCGCTCCGGCCCGAGCATCCGGCCAGGCCCAACTCTTCCCGCTCTCCCCACACCGTTGGGTGGGGCGGGATGTCAGGTCGCTGTCTCGACCACGCGCGGCGGCACAGTGCGCGGCTCCATCCGCTGGCACTCTGTCGCCCCCGTGCACGGGCCCGGCTCCCACTCGTCCTTCACTCTCGGACTCCACGCTCCGCGGTGTGGACCAGCCTGTTCCAGCTATTTCGCACTCGCCTTTTCAAGTGCAGCCCTCCATGGGTCGCCCCCAGTTCCCTGGTACGGGCGACGGCGGTAAGGGCGCATGCACAACCCTCGGACATTGTTCACGTGACCGCGCACACGCATCCACTGTCGGAATGCGCGCACGAGTGGCGCCGCCTTTGTGTCATGAGCAAATGGATTTCGGACACCATTCATTGCGGTCACACACTTCATTTTCAGGCCACTCCACCTCCCTTCAACGGGATCGTGGAGACGACGTTCACATCGCAAGTACAGTCTCAGGCCCTAGAGCTGGAGCCGCGGGAACTTCTGTCCAAGGACGCTATTTCCCGAGTCCCTCGCAGACAAGAACTCTCGAGCTTCTACTCCCGTTACTTCGTAGTACAAAAGAAGTCGGGAGGAATGAGGCCGATTCTCGACCTGTCCCTGTTCAACTGCTCCATAGCAGTAATGCATTTCCGCATGTTAACGATGAGACAAGTCCTGGAATACGTGCGCCCCGGGGATTGGTTCACGTCAATCGACCTGAAAGACGCATACTTCCACCTACCAGTAGTTCCAAACCACCGGAAGTTTCTGCGTTTTTCGTTCAAGGGAGTTCAATATCAGTTCAATCGCCTCCCTTTCGGCTACTCGCTAGCCCCGCGCACCTTCTCCAAATGTCTGGAGACTGCGCTACAGCCACTGCGCACGGAGGGAATGAGGGTCTTATTTTACCTGGACAATCTTCTCCTGTGCGCTCGGTCCAAGGACGAGGCGTCACAGCAAACCAGGAGGTTGACAGAGCATCTGTCAACCCTAGGGTTTTCTATAAACTGGGAGAAGAGCTCCATCCTTCCGTCCCAGTCAATTGTGTATCTCGGGGTGGAGCTGAACGCCTCTCTAATGAGAGCACGTTTGTCGCCTGCAAGAGCGGCAGATCTCTCCACGGTGATCTCCCGTGTACAACCCCGCAAGATCGTGAGAGCCCTGTTAGTCATGAAAATCCTGGGCATGATGTCCGCAGCCCATTCGGTGGTACCGCTAGGTTTGCTGCGCACGAGGCGCTTGCAATGCTGGTTCATCCGCCTCCGGGTTACCCAATACGTCAGAAGAGACGTATGTTGAGGATTCCCCCTTCAGTGGGCGGGGACCTCGCTCACTGGGGGAACACCTGCATCCTCTCACGCGGGGTTCCCATCGGACGTTCTGCGTCACACGTATCTGTGTTTACGGATGCGTCACTGTCAGGGTGGGGGGGCACGTGCTTGTCCCATACGGTGGCAGATCGCTGGCCCTCCCACACGCACGAGCACATAAATGTGTTGGAGCTTATGACAGTGAGGAATGTGATCAGACACTTCGCTGCCCTTCTCGAGGGCCGTCATGTCGAAGTTCACACAGACAACCAGGTGGCGGCAGCCTACATAAATCGCCAAGGGGGAGTTCGATCCCTCCCACTGTTGCGTGTCGCCACAGATTTACTGTGTTGGACACATGTCCATCTGCTGTCCATCAGAGCCATCTACATTCCGGGGGTACTGAATGTAGCGGCAGACATCCTGTCGAGAGGGGGACCCCGCGACTCCGACTGGCGTCTGCATCCTGCAATGATATCACAGATCTGGATCAGGTTCGGGGAACCGTCTGTGGATCTGTTCGCGGCTCGCGAAAACGCTCAGTGTCGCCTGTGGTTTTCCCTGAGTCCCCGGGACGGACCCCCGCTCGGAGCAGACGCCTTCTCACACCAACCCTGGCCTCGAACGCTCCTTTATGCTTTTCCACCAGTCCCTCTGATTCCCCGTCTCCTGGACTGAATTTGGTCGGAACAGCTCTCGGTGATTCTGGTGGCTCCCAGACGCTTGTCCGCGTCATGGTTTCCGGACCTGCAAGCGCTAGTGTCCGGCTCCCCGTGGAGGCTCCCGTGGAGGGCGGACGCCCTTCTCCAGGCGGATGGGATAATCAAACATCCTCCAGAAATAGGCCAGCGGCTGTGGGTTTGGCCGCTGAGCGGTCACGCTTAGAGGCTTCTGGGCTGCCGCATGATGTGGTGGCCACGATTCAGAGTGCGCGGGCGCCCTCTACCATTGCGTCTTACGCTGCTAAATGGTCAGCTTTCCAGAAATGGTGCACAGAGCAAAATGTTCAAGCGCTCTCCTGCCAGCTGGCGGATGTCCTATCGTTTCTGCAGATACTGATGGACAGGGGCCTCGCATTCAGCACTATTAAAACATATGCTGCAGCTATCTCATCCTGTCATCAGGGTTTTGGAGATGGATCTGTTTTCAATCATCCCCTCACAAAACGTTTTCTATAAGGTGTCAGGAGGAACAGACCTGTGTCCCGCCCGCTTTTTCCCCAGTGGGATCTAACGGTGGTTCTGTGTGGCTTATCTAAAGCCCCGTTTGAGCCCTTGGACCAGGTCTCACTCAAGTTCCTGTCGCTTAAAACTGCATTGCTGCTGGCGATCAGTTAAGAGAGTGAGTGACCTGACCGCCCTCTCAGTGGCTCCCGCATGCCTCAGGATCCGGGAGGATGGCGGGTCTGCTGTTTTATGCCCCAACCCAGCCTTTGTGCCCAAACGCATTAATGCTTCCTTCAAATCCAGGTCAATTTCCTTGGCTGGACTTTTTAATCCTCCCCATAATTCTGAGGAGGAGGCGGCTTTGCACCTTCTCTGCCCGGTGCGCGCGCTTGCACGATATGTGTCACGCACTTCAGGGATTCGTCGCTCACAAAACCTGTTTGTGCACTACAGGGAGTCTTCCCTTGGTCAGGCGCTGTCGGCCCAGCGTCTTTCACACTGGCTGTGTGACGCCATTTCCCTCGCTTACACATCATCAGGGCAGGATCCCCCTGAGGCACTCAGGGCTCACTCAGCCAGAGGGATTTCCTCTTCTATGGCGCTCCTCAGTGGTGTGTCAATGGAAGACATTTGTCAGGCTGCTTCATGGGCTTCACCCTGTTCCTTTACTCGTTATTATTTACGAGATGTGTCTTCAGGTTCCATCACTTGTTCAGTGCTTGGACCCCAGCAGGCTAAATGAATGCTTATGGCACCTCATTGGCCTTGCTGAGATGGATTTCATCCTCTTGTGGATTATGTTTTTTAGTGGGGGCCCCTCTTTTATCGTGGCTGCCTCAGTCTTTAAGCCTGGTCTGAGGCTGAACGTCCCTTACTAGAGGAGATTTGATTGGGTGCGTCCATTGGTTGTGTTAACCAGTGGGGCATAAACCCATCCAGCTGCGCTTTATTCCAATAGCAGCTAGCTTAAGGGCTAAGACTAGACGAAATAGAACGTTGGTAACCCCAGATTCTATGAGTCTAGTCGCAGCCCTTAAGCCACTGGCCCCACTGGTTATGATGGGAATAAGAGCCATTGGAGGTGAGCAGTGGGGTCACTGCGGTTATATACCACGAGGGGGCCCACTATTGGTGGGCGTACATTTTAGCTCTTCATGATTGGCTGATGCGGAGTTCATCCTTCCAATAGCAGCTAGCTTAAGGGCTAAGACTAGACGAAATAGAATCTGGGGTTACAATACGTAACCAATGTTTTTGTTTCAAGTAATAAAAGTGAGCCAGAGGAGAGGAGAGAGAACACGACAGAATTTGAAGTCTTTTTCTATTTGGACATCTCAAATACTGTCACAGAACTCACTCCTCTCGTTTGCCATCCTCCCTAGGCCACGTCTGCTGGATACTGAAACCCGCATTGCCAGAGGATATGAGAGTGCGCTAAACCCCAGTTGTTGTTTTCTCCATCCAAACAACTTTAGTTGTCTGTGACTTCAAATGGTGTTTTCCTTTTTGAGACTCTGGTAGTTTGTTCTAAAGTTTAACCCTTTCAGGCTCAAAATATGTTTTGATAAAAGGACAAACAACTAAGTCCTTCAGGGGTACTTCTGGGTTAAAAATGTTTATGAAATACGTATGCGGAGCAACCAGGTAGGTAGGTTTTAAAGTTGCAAATCTGAAACACCTGCCTCCAGAGGGTTAAGTGGTAGCAGCCGGCTGTTTCTCCTTCTCCGATTTTACTGAGCCGTGAACCTCTCATACCAGTGGTGTTCGGTTGCAAAATGGCAGAGATGGGAAATTGTGGCATCAACAAGTCATCTCCATGTTGTTTTTAGTTCATTCACTGTGCTGATTGAAATCACCTGTTTTTGTTGCTGAGCAGAACAAAAACACGACTTGAAGATGATTTGTTGATGCCACAATTTCCTATCTCTGCAAAATGGACAAGAGTGAAATGAGTGGAGGGCCCAGTTTTGCAGTTCGATGAGACAGACACAAATAGTCCAATAGTTGGTTTCGGACTGAGCTGTGTTATTGGCTGAGGTTTTTACACAGACGTGAGAGGACCACTTCACTCTTTTTAAAGATTTATTTATTCTTTTTTAAAATCTCCACAAATTATTCATAGCTATATTATGTTAGAAGTTCAAAAGACACACACAAAAAAAAAGTTTTAAGCTAGCTTGTTTTGCATATTTGCCATTGTATCTTTAAGTTAAGACTAACTCGATCAGCCTAAACACAAAGTCTGTAGATTCTAACAAATGTAGAGCTGAAAAAAGAAACAAAAGTCTCCATGGGAACAAAGTAGAAAGAAGCAAAGGATTGATCATGACAGCTCTGCATTACACTTTTGATGTAGCAGAATTAGTGCTGACTTACATCATCCACTGCAAAGAAAAAAGTTCCTAATGGACACTTGGACTTTGTGAAGCAACTACCTTAAGCTTGTTCTTTAATGAACTTTTTTACACCTTTTTGTGCCTTCCTGCTGATTCTTTGATCCAGTGAGCCTTAATTAAATGCTCAACATCTGCCCTCATGCTGTGCCACCCACTTCACTGCCACAGTTATAGATCATTTCCACGCCGAGTCAGAAGGCCGGGCCGTCTGCTTCCTGGAACAATTGTGGTTTGGCTTCTGGTTTTTGAGTCTAACTTAAAAACAAGGGACATTAACTCAGACTTATTTTTTTACTTTCATATGTAACCATAGTTTAGCTCCTTTAGATTTTTTCATACATTAATAATTTTACAAGTTTTTTTAATTATCTGAATTCTGAGTCTGAACAAAAAAAAAAAGCAATATGTTGGTGTTGACAGTTAACCAAGCAAGTTTGTTTTGACCAGCTTAGAATAACTATACACTAACTTGCCAAAAAAAAAAATGTTGCCACCCCCCCAAAAAAAAACTAAAAACCTCCAATATATAGTTGAACCACCTTTAGCTTTGATTCAGAACACATTAGCTCTGGCATTGTTTTGATAAGCATGCATTTGTCACTAAGATCTTGTATTGATGATGGTTGAGTCTGATTGCTGCACAAAGCCTTCTCCAGCACATGCCAAAGATTCTCAATGGGGTTCAGGTCTGGACTCTGTGGTGGAAAATCCATGTGTGAAAATGATGCCTCAAGCTTACTGCACACTGGAAGCATCAGCGGCACGGAACGGCAGTGGAACATCAATGCTTCAAATAGAATCCATTAGAGTTTATGAGGGTGATGCCAACCAGCCACGACAAACCACTCTTTCACAATTTGAGCCTGATGAATCCTTGCATTGCCATCTTGGAATATGCCATCTGGGAAGGAAAAATCCATTGATGGAATAACCTGGTCATTCAGTATACTCAGGCAATAAGCTGACCTCATTCTTGGAGCACATCCTGTTGTTGAACCTTGGTCTGATCAACTGCAGCAATCACAGATCATAGCACTGCCCCCACTGGCTTGTAGAGTAGGCACTAGCCATGATGGCTGCATCACTTCTTCTGCCTCTCTTCTTAGTCTGATGCACTCATCACTCTGGAACAGGGTCCATCTGGATTCATCAGACCAGTTTTTAATAATACATTGGGCAGTTCTTAACCCAACTGTAGTCAATTGCTGGGTTTCAGTCACATGGTTAAAATGACGCGCGGATTTTGGTTGGAGGGCAGGAAGTAAACAGCAGAGTACAGCTATGGACGAAACCGCAGAAGAGAATCCTCATTGCATGTCTTTAGACTCAGTTTCGAAACAAAGGTACACGGATTTAACAAACAAATATGTTGGATGTGATCCGTATTTAATGAAAATGAGTGAGTTTACCCCAGAATTAACGGCTTTGCCGAGAATAGAGTCTGTTGATATTACAAACTACCTGGTCCTTCGGACATCGTTCTACACTAAACAACAAATGAAAGCATATAAAAGTCTGGAGGCATATAATTTTTTTGTTAGCGGGTGGGTCCACAATCTCGGTACTAAACGGCTCCGTGATGATTATCGTCTGGTAATCGCCAGGGTGAGTTTTTGTCTTTAGATTGATTTATACGTAAATTTGTTAGCAGCTAGCCTAGCGTGCCAGACTCGTGCTCTTGTTTAATTCTACACAGAGAACTATCATTCTGTGTAGAATTAAACGGAGTACGAATCTGGCACGCTAGGCTAGTTAGCAGCTAGGAGGATTAACATCAACACGCAGTAACGACGTCATTAGCCTGACAGTCGTTGATGTTTCAAGGTAAACCACTCACAAAGATCGAGTGAAACACCTCTGAAGATGTGGATTATTTCGAAGGAAGATGGTGAAGTTATTGCAGCTCATTGCAACTGCATGGCAGGGTAAGTGATCTATGTAGGCTGAGATTCTTGTTATGGGATTAGTGTTGTACATATAATATAGTGTTCTATTCACAGACTATCGGAGTCATGTTCTCATGTGGGGGCAGTCCATTTCTCCATTGAAGCCGGGGTGAGAATGCAAGACTCTGCTTCTTGTACATCTGAGCAGTGCAAGTGGTTGATGCCATCACATGTTAAAAAGGTAACAATAATCAGAGAATGTCATTTCTGATCAACATGGAGGACTAGGCTAACTATGAGATGTAAATTATTAGGTTGTGCCCTGTTGTTAATGACTTTGCTCTGGCTCAGTTAAAAAGGACCTAATATTTTGTAGACAAGTTGATTACTTATCCTCGTCTATATTTTATTTTCCCAGAGATATTTGATATTAATCATGATTTTTTTTTACTTCTTTTAAATTTTACTTGTACAAAATGCACAGAGGGCTCACGCTCACCCCATTATGAGGAGGAGGTTCATTTTTCAACTTGCCTACCTGATTATATTATCCCCTCTAGTGGAATATTCACAAACTTAGAGGAGCAAACACTTTGTGCATTTATTCAAATACCAAGACCTACTGTAAGTTTTCAAGAACCATTCAAGCATGAGATAGAAACGGCTGCTGACTTGTCACTTCTTGCCCCTAGTGAGTAGCAGCAAAAGCTTTGATTTCTTCTGCTGCTTTGTATAATCTCATGGCTCTGTCTGGATTTTTCCAAGTTCAATCCCTGATCTCTTGTCCACATAGTCTCTCCTCTTTGTAAACAATCTTTTATTGTCCTATAAAGGTTTTTGTTTTCTGGTTTGTATTCAGTTAAAAGTTATTTTGCTTGTGACATTTTAGTAAACCACAGCTTCTTTGTTGAGCAAAGAAGTAATACAGCCAAAATTCAATACCTGAATGCCTTGCTGGAACTCAGTCCTATAATGCTTTACCTGCAACGAGTGCCAGATTTGTTACAGCATTTAAGTGTGTTATAGACCCTAGAAATGTGTAGCCTGGCCTGCCAGACTCCACCTCTGTTTAATTCTACACAGAGTAGTACTTTGTGTAGAATTAAACAGAGGTGGAGTCTGGCAGGCCAAGCTAAAAAATTTGGACCTGATTACCTTATTTGGATTAAATTATTTTCAGATTCCTGCTGCCCCCATTGCTATGATTGACTTCTCCTCAGCAAAGTCCAAGAAACTAAAGCTTGACCGTTCCATTGATGGCAGGACAACCGACAGCAAGCCTGTGAAATCGCTTCTGTGTCCAAGGGTGAAGAAGGGATCGGAAACCTATAATAGGTTTTTTGATGCCTTAAGTAAAAACTGTCCAAAGAGTGCAGCACTGATGGCACGGGAGCCATACTACAAAGAATTCATCCCCAAATCTAGTATGCTCCCTAAAACTGTTCTTGACTATAGAACTTCAGAAACTTTGCAGTTACCACCCAAAGAGCTTGCAGAGCTGTGCCAGGAGTTCCAGTTTGAAGAGCTCACCCTGTCCCAAGTCCAAGCTGTAGAGACGGCTACCCGAGATCAGAGTGCAAGCAGGATTTGGTTTAGGCAGAGAGCTGGACGCATCACTGCATCAAAGATGAGAAGAGTTCTTAGAACCAGCCCCCAGCAACCCTCCAAGAGCTTGATCATGGCTATATGCTACCCAGAAGCATATAGGTTCACCACAGATGCCACAAGGTACTTAGGGTTGGATTGAGGGTAAGCTGTAAGATCCGTCCACATTGAGAACTTTATGTAAAAAAAATAAAACAAAATGTTTTATGAAGTTGGAGAATCCAGACCACAACAAAACAGCAATCTACATTCTGCCTTTATATTAGGCCTTTTTTATTCATAACAGATTTTCACCCTTTTCTTGATTCTTAATATGGACAGTAATAAACTGTTAAAACTATTTGTAGTTTTGTATCTATAGGTTTATACAGGAGTAGGACTCTGTGTAGGGGTTAGGATAATGACAAATTCTAAAAATGTAAGTGATTCTATTCATCCAGTAATAAATATTTATTTTCTTTTTCACGATTTGCATATGTACTGTTTGCAGGTATGGATGCCAACATGAATCACAGGCCAGAGGAGCATATGAGAAGCTAATGGGTCGGGAGCATACAGGCTTTTCTTGTGTGAACAGTGGTCTCTGGCTGAACCCCAGGTGGCCATACATGGGCTCCTCCCCAGATGGTGTAGTCACTTGTGACTGCCATGGAACTGGCATCTGTGAAATTAAGGTAATATTACAATCACTGTTGAAGCCATAAACCCAGATTCTTCTCATGAGACTTACTGAGCTGAGAAACAAAAAAGTTAAATAGCATAGTAAATTATTCACATGTCTTTATCACTTTAATTTTAGTGTCCACACTCTGAGCAAGATGAGCCCAGTCTGCGATTGTGTGCTGGGAGAAGGGGCTTCTGCCTCATCGGTGAAGGAGATCATGTTACGCTGGATCGGAATCATGACTACTACTTCCAAGTTCAGGCACAGCTTCACATTGTAAAGGCAGAGTACAGTGACTTTGTTGTGTGGAACCACAAAGACCTTTTTGTTGAAAGGATTTTGCCTGATGTTGGGTTTTGGGAGGATGTGATTCCAAAAGTTGAGTGTTTCTTTAGAAACAGCATCCTTCCAGAAATACTGGGACAGCAAGTTACAAACTTGCATAAAAGCGATTAAAAAGTGCTTGATGTCAGATGTTTATCCCTTGGGTCCACATGGCAAGGGTGAGGAGTGTGCACCACCTCACCCCTGCCATGTGGACCCAAGGGATAAACCATCAACCCTGCTCAATGGTAAACTTTCCTGGCGGGGTCACCCATGAGGACAGTGAGAGGGTTAAGGGCAATTACCTCAGTTTCAGCCTCTCTTACGGGCAGCATGTGTGATATCCCTATTGTATCAATAGTTTCGAATAAGACAAGATGACATTTTCAATGTTATGGTTTATGTTTGGTCTTTGTTGGTTCTGGATGTTTTAAGATTCCATTGACATACTTGATTATACATCTTGTTAAACCACTAATTGTCATGTAATACATTGAGCAACATCCAATTTTGAAAATGAAAAAGTGAAAGCCAGTGAGAAGACACAATATAATGCTGTGGTTGATTTATTTACAAGAACAGAGTTATAAACAGTTTTATTAATTTCACGTATATGTATTGTGAAATAAATTGAATAATTTCATACTCGGGCATGATTCCACCTTACTTTTGTATATTCTTCCTGTGTTTTTCTTCTGACTGCATCTTTAGGTTATTTTGTTAGCACAGGCAAGCTCTTCCTCAGAGCTACCGAGCTAGCTTTACTAGTTATCGAAACTGTCAGCAAGGTAAAACAACCTTCCCTGGAAGGAACCTAATGATGCATGACTACTCTTCAACGTCCTGCTGGTGCTTCTGACCAGCATGTGAGGGCTCAATACTGAACTGTCCTTATTCCAACGGGACAACAGACTCTGAAAAATTAGACAGGACACAGCAAATAACCACAATCTTGTCAATCAATGCTCGTGCCTCACCTGGTTTTGTCGCCATGTGTTCCATGGGCATAGCCCTGCTTTGCAGAATTTGGTATTTCCTTCTTACTAAACCAATGACTCTCTCAACATGTATATGCAAACTAGCAATTTTTCTAGTTTCTGCAACCTCATAAGCTGACAGCTGTTTTTTTCCCTTGGTGAAGGCAGGTGTCTGTAGTGAAGCACAATAAAATCCCACACTATCACCAATATTGAAACCTCGGTCTGCTAATATAATGTCTCCAGGCAACAAGTTTTTTAAGAGGCCACTCTCTAATGTAATCTGCTTATCGCTGACTCTCCCTCCCCAGGCACAAGATATATATGTAACATAGCCTTGGGGCGCAACTCCAATTAGAAATTTTACAGTATTATGGTGCTTATAATTTGACCAAGTTTGTGCTTGGGCTAATAAATTAGAGGGCCTCTCAATGAAAACTTCAAAACAATCAACTATCACAGCAACTTTATTTCCAAATGCCTCTCTGAATGACATTGGCATTGTTGCGTGAAGTACATGTCGCTCTGGCCACTCAATTTGAAATTCTAGTCTTTCATAAAGTATGCCAATTAATTTATGCCAAATTCTGGAAGCACTGGACAGAGAAATCTTGAATCTGAAAGCTAAATCTTTCAGTGGGAGATTTAGTCTCAACCTAATTAAAACTAACATAAACTGTTCAAATTTAGACAGCACAGACATGGGGCCATAGGTGATGTAGGGCTCACACAGCTCAAAAATCTGCAATAAAACTAAAAAGTTGGGGAGTCCCGTGTAGAATTTAGTCTTGTCCTCATTTTTTTCAAATGAGTCCTGACAAAAATCTGTGTCCAGTGCCTTGGAGTGAAGATCTGCCAGCTCTGTTGTGTTCTGTCTCAGAACGTCCTCCATCTTCTCAATGTCCTTCATCGTAAGCTCTGTCTGGGTCCCGGCATCTGCGTAGCCTGCAATCAGAGGGCATAATTACTGAAGTCAAGTCAAGGAATTGTGTCTGTATCATTAAAAACAATGTATAAACAGTTGAGATAGGATAAAAAGATCGCAACTCTACCAGGCACTTGAGCCAAATGATTTGTAGAGCCATGGTAAATGTGAAAAAAAAACTTAATTTTTAAAAATGTGTAAGGACAATTTTACAAGATGCGTACACCTCCCTGTTTTAGATGTCCCTATTTTAAGCAGCACTTGATTCATTTCTGTAATAATGACTGGGAAAATCAGAAGCCGTGTTAATAACTGGTGCATCTTTTTAGTTATGTGCTAGAAAGCAACTTTAACCTAAAGACCTGTAATCTAAAATGAGTATAAGCATTAAGTTTAGACATTACTATGTTTTGATAAGATTATTGGAAGAAATCATTATTTGCATCTAGATTTAGGGTACGCCTGACATCATTTACTGAAACTGTATTGCAGAAACATGTTAAAAAATAAAGATGTTGTCTGTTGTCTCAGTCAGCGCGCCCCAGGGCAGCTGTGACGACATTGCAGGTTATGTTTACATTATATTTTGTATGCTGTTTTAGATTCTTAACCACCTCTTCAGTATAAACATTAAAAAAACGTACCTCCATCATTAAACGTCTTAATCACACCGATGCGCTCGGACTGTGGGTAGTCAGGTGTCAGCGTTGGTTCGGAGCTCTCAACTCTCGGCTTGTCTGGTATCTGAAGATCCAACAGAGTTTCTGCACAATCATACCGTTTTTGTTTGTCTTCCTTTAGCTTCATCCTCTGATCCCGTTGAAGAGAGGCTTCTGACTTGGGCTTAGACTTCTGGTAACCGAGGTTGACCGTTGGAGCCCAGTCTTCCGACTCAACCTGATCTACGGAGCTAGGGCGGCCTAAAAAGTCGCATAATGTTCATATTAAGACTACAAGTACTCACTACAATAGAACTAACATTGCGGTATTTAAACACCGCCATAAAACAACGTTAGCTGTTAATATACCTTGGAGGAAGTGGTCACCGCAGACGCGGGCATTGTCAGACTCTGCTCCTTCTGACTGCAGGCGTAGGTTTAAAATCCATTTTTTCCGACGTTGTTCTGTAAGCTTTTTATACTTGTCGCCTCTGTGAACGACAACCTTCGGTACTCTAAAAAATCTTTTATTTTTTTCTCGGTTTGAGCGATTGGAGCAACCATAAACAACACAAAACATAGGCATTTTTACCGTTGCGATTGCTAAATTGCTGTATTCCACTTCACTTCCTGCCCTCCAACGAATTTGCGCGCGCTGGTGATGACGTCACATGAAACCCACCTATTCTGCAGTTTCCTTAGATGTTTTCTCAGCTTCATGCCAATGATCTGACCCCTTTCAAACACACTAACATCTTTTCCACAACCACCAGATGTGTCTTTCTACATGTTTAAGAAATGAGAAGCATCTCACTTCACCAGTTGGGGTTAAATAACTTGTTACCAGCTGAAAGATAATCGCCCATGCAGTAACTATCCTCTGCCTCCATCCTTACAGCTAGTGTACAGTCTCAGGGTGCTGGACTTGGGATGGAAACTTCCATGCATGCAGAGCTTCCATGTCTTGACATCTGTGGTCAGTATTTCTTCCTTTGGCCAGCTTGTTATTCCTGAAGGATATTTGATTACTGGCAGGGCATATATGTTTATTGCCCAGATTTAGTTCTTGCCATTGACGTGACTTCTTAGGGCTTGCCTTACTCATAGGTATTTGGCTGTGGCCCCTTTCCTTGCAGCTTCATCGAGGTTCCCATTTGCTTGTCAGGGTACTTGTAGCTGTCCTCAATGTCTGCTATTGTTCATTCTGGGAGTGAGACCCTTTCTGTGTGGACTACCTTCCCTTTGTTTGTCACCATCCGATCACATTTCTCAAGTCCGAATGACAATCTGATATCAGTTTTGTAGACCCTGGTGGTGTGGATCAGTGAGTCGATCTCTCGCTCACTATTGGCATACAGCTTCATGTCATCTACATAGAGGTGGTAGCTGATTGAGGTTCCGTTCTTGAGTCAGTTTCCATAGCCAGTCATGTTGATTATTTGGCTGAGGGGGTTGACAATTATGCAGAGCAGCAGTGGGGACAGGGCGCCGCCTTGATATATGCCACATCTGATAGAGACTTGTGCAATTGGCCTCAAGGGTGGTTTTCCATAGCCACATTGAGTTTACAACAAGGCTCTCAGACTGCTGTTGATGATGCTCCAAGCATTCAATGATCTATGAATATAGCATTGAGTCATAGGCTTTCTTGTAATCAATCCAGACCGTGCACAGGTTGGTGTGTCTGGCTTTGCAGTATTGGGCAACTGTTTGGTCTATCAGCAGTTGGTGTGGCTCCTCTGGTGTGTCTGCCAATGCCCTTCGGTGCTGAGCTTATGTATTACAGTTTTTCTCAAATGCTAAAACACAAAAGCCAATCCTCGAAACCAAATGACCAGTTGTCTAAACACATTTACTAAATCTAGCCATCATTTTCCAACATCATAAACGCATTTCACAAGAAGACACAATTCACAAAACACAATCCTCCGTTCTCATAAATCTAAACACATTTTTCCTTGCTAAAACACAAGTTGCAAAAGAACTGCTCATATTCTCAAATGAAAGCTCATGTGATGCCAAATGCTTGCCACAGTCAGCACTAATTGAACACAATGAACACATCTGTCGTCATTCATTACACACAACGACTCAAAATTGAAGACACTTGTTGCTAATGCTGTGACCACATGTATAAAAGCTAGTTCAGAGTGCACGGTTTGCTGAAGTTTCCAAACAAACACAATGGATGAAGGCAGAGTCAGGGGAAGAGGAATTCGAGTCAGAGAAGGGAGAAGAGCTGGCCATGGAAGAAGAGGAGGAGGCCAACAAGGGAGAGAAGGTCCAGGAGGGAGAGCAAGACAACCTTGCACCATCATTACGGAAGAGATGCGAGCAACAGTCACTGACCATGTCATGGCAATGACTGAAGCAGGACTAAGAGTCCGTCCAAACCTGAGTAGGTTCACCGTGGCCACCATTATCAGGCCATTCAGACAACACAACAGGTATTGTACTCTATTGCTTTCTTTGTCACAGTACAGTTTTACAAGCCTGTGAAAGTAGTACATTGGTTTCAAATCAGTTGTTATTGTAAAACATGTCAATTGACAACTCATGTTTCTTTCTTTAGAGTTGAAAGAAGGCCACATAGAGGTGGGAGGTTTGCCATATTTACAGCGGCACAAGAAACCATCATTGTGGATATGGTTCGTGAGAACAACCTCATCAGACTCCGGGAGATCAGAGAAAGTCATTGCCGATAATGTCAACTTTGAGAGCATTGATGATCTCAGCTTGGCCACAATAGACCGAGTTCTCCGGCACCAAAAGATGCGGATGAAACAGGTCTATAGGGTTCCCTTTGAGTGCTACTCTGCGTGACACAAAGACCTATGTTACGAGTATGTGCAAGTAAGTATACATCCATGTTCACAGTACAGTTAGTGGATATACTGTGTTGCTCAGTGGCCTACATTTGTTTTGGACAATACTGTGCTACTTGATTGACTGTTGATCTGAACACCTGTGCACTTTCACATTTTCACAGAGGATATTACAGTTGGACGCGATGGCCAGACCTCATGAGTACCTCTTCCTGGAGGAGGCTGGCTTCAACCTGCAAAAACTAAGGTAAAGAGGCCGTAACATCATTGGCCAAAGAGCCATCACTGAGGTTCCTGGCCAATGGGGGGTGTTATACTCTTTGTGCGGCCATGGGTTCAGAGGGGCTTGTCCATTGGCATGCTGTCCTTGGGTCTTTCAACACCCAACATCTCCTCACCTTCCTAGAGGAGCTAAAAGACATCCTCCTGGACCGCCAACAACACCATCCTGGGCCCGCACATCACATTTTTGTGATCATTTGGGACAATGTCCGCTTCCACAGAACAAACCAAATCAGAAAGTGGTTCACCACCAACAGTAACCACTTTTTAAACGTCTGTCTGCCACCCTACTCTCCTTTCCTGAACCCTATAGAGTTCTTCTCGTCGTGGAGATGGAAGGTTTATGACAGACGATACACTAGAAAGAACCTCCTAAGGGTAATGGAGCTGGCCTGTGGTGACATCCCAGCAGAGGCCTTACAAAGATGGATTCGCCATTCCAGGGCGTTTTTCCCGTGGTGCCTGGCAAGAGACAATATAGCCTGCGGATGTGGATGAGGTGATGTGGCTCGATGCAGCTCAGCAACATGATGCCGCACAGTGATTGTGTGTGTGTGTGTGTGTGTGTGTGTGTGTGTGTGTGTGTGTGTGTGTGTGTGTGTGTGTGTGTGTGTGTGTGTGTGTGTGTGTGTGTGTGTGTGTGTGAATAAAGTAAATAAAAAAATTTCACACCCTGCTCATGTTTTCAAGAACACTGTTGTGTGCAATAGATTCTGTTTTTGCATGAGTTGTGTTACAGTAGTGTACATGCAGAATTTTCTATAGATTTATACTCTTCATATGAAACTCATAAATCTAAATGCCTAATCCTCTGCAGAGATCTAAGAAGATCAGTAACTGTAAAGTTTCTAAAAACATGGGCAAACTGGCAGGTATGAAACAAAGAACCTTCTCACAAATTGAGTATTGTGTTTTCAGTTGTTTTGCTGTAGTGTGTAATGATGTGTATAGTGTTTTTATTTTTGAAAGCTTCGAGCTGCTCTTTTGGTGTGAAAGTTTGAGTTTTGAAGTGAGAATGTGTGGTTGTGTTTATGTAGTTTAAGAAAAGGGTGTTGTGTTTAGACATTGGGGAACATAGAGGTAACGTTTGTGAAATGTGTTTTAGCATTTGAGAAAAACTGTAATCTGTTTGCCCACTTATCTTAGTCCCTATGATGCCTGACATGAGCTTCCATGCTGTGGAGAGACAGGTTATTGGCTGATAGTTGGATGGGACTGCACTCTTGGAGGGGACCTTCAGGATCCATTTTCGATGATCAGAATTAATGATGTGTTGGATTTGTTTTCTGAATTTCTGAGTCCTGTTCTTGATGTCAAAACCCATTCATTGACAGAAAGTGGTGACATTTGTAATAATTAGCTGTTTATTTGACATGTTTTGTTATTTAGTTAATTTGTTGTTGTTGTCTATATTAATCAAATTCAGTATTGTATCATCTCTATTTAGAAACATGCTGCTAAAGGGTTTGAATGTGTGCCGTTGGGTTGTAAATTAGCTAACACAATTATTTAGTCAGATAGCAAATCTAAATGGTTTTCCAACTTCAAACTGAATACTGAAGTAAACGGAGGACGACATTATATTTTTTCACTCATTATTCCTAAATACTCCAACAGGAGACTATCGTTCTGTGTGAAGACATGTCTAACCACCACCATCACTGGGCCGCTCTGTTAAAACAGACCGTATAACCAATTTTGATAAATGTGCTTGTATTAGTCATATTTTAAAGAGCAAGAGAAGTGTGGGTGGGGTAAGACTTTGTTGGGGGCAGGGGGTGACTTGCTCTTTAACTTAATTCTAAATAAAATAAAAACTGGTTGTGTTTGAAGTGTTATTGAAAGGAACATAACTTATTAGGAAACATCATTTAAGCAACTCAGCTTTAGCCATTAGGAGATACGCTCTTCTAAATAAAAAACTTCTTGCTAATAGAAAAACTCTAAATTTAGAAAAAGAAAGGGAACCAGTATTTTATCTCAGTCACCAGCAAACACAGAGCATATTTCTGTCCATGCATATCTGTTATTTTCTGTGAAAATGCTAATTAAATTTGCACTTTAAAAGCGTGTGGGCCATTTAAAAAGCTTGTTTGATCCGTGAGGAAGTCCTTGTCAGCGTCACGCTCTCATTGCTACACGTCTTCAAAGTGGACAAACTCAGGCATCTCAACACCAGTGAAGTTTCAGTCAAATGAAAATCAGGATAGTTTCAGTTTTCCCTCATGCTGTCAAAAGATAAATGGAAATAATAAAATTCCAGCAGGAGTTCAATATGTTTTCCTCACTAACACATTCATGTCTTTTTGAGAAGGATCCAAGGATAAAACGCCTCCAGCATATGGGCCAGAGGACAGGGAGGGATGTGGATGTTTATATTAATTTGTCCTCTACTGTGTGAGACATGTGCACATCCACTAACTGCTCATGAATAATAATCAAAGGGCTCAAACTGACCCGTCTTTATTACATTAGATGATGGATTTGTTTGAAAACCACTTGACCTAGACTTCAACATCATCGGGTTGCTTTGTCATTGAACTCCACAGGTTGCCAGTCACAGCTAAAGTAAATGAATAAATAAATAAATAACTGAAAAGACATGACTGTGGCTATGCTGCTCAAACAGATACTGTATTTTCCGGACTATAAGCCGCTACTTTTTTCCCAAGCTTTGAACCTTGCGGCTTATAATGAGGTGCGGCTTTACCAAAGATGTTCCTTCACCTGCAGGGGGCGCTTTAGCAGAAAGTGAAACAGGTGGAAGTCCAAAGTTAAAATCGATTTTAGTTTAATACATGCAAGCAGCCGGCACGACGAAGAATGTTTTTCAAATCCATACCTCCTCATCATGGTAACTACATGTATGAGTTCATATGATTGTTGAGGGTCTGACCTCATGAGGAAATTACTATGCAGTGATTTTCTCCAAAATGACTGTGCTTAAATTGCTCTGAAAAGCAAATAATCACATCAGCGCCAAGAAACTTCATTTCCCATGATGCTTTGCACACAGAAGCATTGGGTGATGTCACCGCCTAGTACCAGAAACACGTTCTGCGCATGTGCGGGAAGCCGTGGAGCTTTTCCCGCGAACTAAGACCATAAATCTTCAGCAGAGACAAAGAAACCTCGTTCTTTTGCCCAGGATACCTGGCGGTAAGGACACGCTTGTCGAACGCTCCGACAACTTGAGCACGCGGAAGCTCTAAGTGCCAAGTTGAGCCCACGCAACCGCTGGAAACTACACTCAACTCCATCGGGACCTGACTGGGAACGAGCGGAGCTCCATTCAGTTCTCAGAGACGCTGTAAGTTGTCAAACTCAGCACAAAAGAAACTTCGTCCTCTTTGTGTCCAGCTCGTGGAGAAACACACGTGGAGCCAAACAACGGAGAAAGCATCAAACCGACGGATGACGCTGAAAACTGCGGAGAAAAACGGAGAACCGTCAAATCATAACAGGGGGGACGCTGCTCATCTGGTGATCAGAAAACTCATTTTTCTCTCTCCTTTTCTCCTCCCGTTTCCTCTATAGTCCAGAATAAGCAATAAAACCGCGCTATTGCTTAAAAAGTAGCTTCGTGTTTTCCTCTTTCGCTCCCAATTCGTCCTTCGGGTCATTTTGAAAGAATAAACTGCTTATTGATCATCGCTAATATCTTTAGTCGTCAGCTCTGGCCAGGCTGCCGACTCCTTTTAGATTAAATAATTTACAAGTGACCTTTTGTTGTTTGTTAACTTTTGAAGTGTTTGAGTTAAGTTTTACTGTGATTCTAAGCCACTAAGTGTTCGGGAAAGTAGAAAACTTTACACATCCAGGTCTCCTGTTGAATGCGAGGGGAGGGGAAGAGCCCCACACACACTCACAGCTCACTCCCCCCACCTACTCTGGGGAAACAAAGACCCATTCATCTCACACACACACACACACTCACTCACACACACCACACAAACACCTTGAACATTATTTTGAATATACATCCTTTTATTATATCCCATGGTTATTATTCATTTATGCCACTGTTTATTCATTTGACAAATTGTTAATTAAACGTTATAAAATTCAGATTTTCGTCTCCAGTAGCTTTGTTGTGTCGAAGAGAAGTCTCTGCTCCAAGGATTCTACGAACTTCAAGAAAGACTGATAAGAGTTTTGGATTCAATTTTTCCCCGGTTAAAGGGGAATGGTGCCCCGTATATCTAAGAATATCTTAATTAATTAATAAATCAGTAAATATTTACATATTTACAGAATTTATTGAAGAATCCAAAAGTAAGTTGAAGCTTACTAATTGTTCGCTCCTAATAACCCCAACATGATGCCGCATTTAAGTTGAAGGCCATCGATCTGGCAGTAAAGGAGGGAAACAGTGCTGCCGCACGTAAGCTTGGCATGAATGAATCCATGGTTCGGCGCTGGAGACGGCAGCGGGAAGAACTCATTCAAGCCAGCTTCACCCGGGAATGTTGACAGCAACACTGACATCGCCACAGAAAAGGTATGTGACGAAGCTCTTCTGAGGCTGTTCAGCTCCGACACTGAAGAAGAGGACTTTAATGGCTTTAGTGCGCAAGAGGAAGATGAGAGTGAATGACTTTTTCTGGTAGGCAAGTCTGTTTTATTTACTAACCAGGCATGTTTTGTGTGCAGTTTTTATTTTCTAATCATCCAGGGCTTATTAATGCTGCGTCAGCGCTGTTCATTTCTTCTAAACCTGCAAATGACCGGTAATAACGTGTCAGTTCTGTTTTTATTTTATAACCATCCAGAAATATGAATGCTATCAGTGCTGTTTTCTTTTCTAAACTTGCAGGCACGTTCACCTGTGTTTAAAATTCATTTTGTTGAATTAAAACAACAACGAAAACCCTCCGTGTAGCGTCTTTCCGTCTAATTATCTTATGTTATGGCCATACATGCGCTGTGCGCCGGAGACCTGCATGTGGCTGCTGCGCCGCGGCTTGTATTCGAGTGCGGCACGTGTGTGTGTGGAAAACCTTTTCTTTTGTTGGTGCGGCTTATATTGAGGTGCGCTCTATAGTCCGGAAATTAGGTACTCATTTATCAGTCCTTTATTAAAGGTCTCTATTTTTTCTTTTTAGAGGTAATTTTGCTCTTTAGTTTATTTTTTACTAATTTTCTTGCCTTAATATTCTGTCATGAACAGTCTGAAATCTTCTCACACGATGGAAATAGTTTTTAATCTTCAAATTTTTCCCCAAACTGAAAAGATGCCAAAATGATAAAACAAAAGGCAAAAAATGTCCATTTGAACCTCGGCTTATAGTTTGCTGACATGACTTTACTCTTCCGATAAACCACAGCTGAGCAGAGGTAGTTTCTAAGACAGCAAATCAAACTTGTGTGCTGATTTAGCAAAATTGTACTATTTGTTGACATTACTGGGCTCATGACGTCTGCTAGTGGCTGTCATTGATCGGATGATGTGTGTTGGCAGGTTGAGGCTGGATGAGCCGCATAACTGTCAGCAGAAAAGGTATTTTTTACATTTTGTCTGAAACAAACTGTAAAATATAAATATTTGACATCAACACCAGTAGTTTATCTATGGTTTGTTATTGTTGCCTTTATTTGTTTGTTTTCTGAACCTGGACTCTTTCATGGCCTATCTGTAAACGGTGACAAGTCACAGAAAATATTATGGAGCACTGATTTGAAACTGATGAATTTTACAATGTTTGTGGTCACCTTTGAATGAATCTGTGGATTAGTAGTTCTTTAACCATGAAAACACGTAGCAGGGTTTTTGTAAAAGCGAACATCCATCCATCCATTGTCGGCTGGTTATCCGGGGTTGGGTTGCAGAGGCAGTAGCCTAAGCAGGGAGGCCCAGACTTCCCTCTCCCCAGCCACTTGGGTCAGCTCCTTCGGAAGAATCCTGAGGCCTTTCCTGGCCAGCTGAGAGACATAGTTCCTCTAGCGTGTCCTGGGTCTTCCTTTAGGTCTTCTCCCAGTTAGACGTGCCTGGAAAACCTCACCAGGGAGACGTCCATGAGGCATCCTAACTAGATGCCCAAGCTTGGCTCCTCTCAATGTGGTGGAGCAATGTATCTACCGTGAGCCCTTCCCAGATGACCAAGGTTCTCACCTGATCTCAGTATAATGCCCGCATCACTGCAGACATAGCACCAATCTGCCTGTCAATGTTGCGCTACATCTTTCCCTAACTTGTGAACAAGACCCCAAGGTACTCCTCCACTTGGGGCAGGACCTCATCCCTGGCCAAGAGAAGGTATTCTGCCAATTTCCGTCTCAAAACTGAATATCCTCCCCAAAAAACATGGGTCCACATCACCTTGTTTAAAGAAAAAAATCCATCTACACCTAACCACATAAGTGCATTGTTAAGAACGTTCACAGGCCATACATTTCCCCACTGTGGGATCAATAAAATCTGATCCCATTTTAGTAAATTTACCCACTTTTTTCTGTGCCCACGCACGTTGCCTGTTTACATTTTTAAGCAAAATGTCTGCACACAATGGCAAGGATTTTTAGGAAAGCCATTGTAGCATCATGAATGTGCTGTTCATGACCTAAAGGTCATGATCTGCTGTGTCTGCTCGAGCAGAGACAAAGTCTCTGTCAGACTAATCTACATGAGATAGAGGCCAAGGTCTTTCATGCACTCTGCTCATCTGAACTGCCTCACCTTTGTTACAGCAAAGACAAGAACTATTCTGATGAATACATAATCAACAACTCTGTAATTACCAATAATAATTTGAGCCCAATGTTCAATCAATCTGTGAAATGATAATGTTATTACTTGAGATTATAATCCTGTGATCGGTAGTATTTTACAAGTTATTTTAATCTTGGACATTTGCAGTAGACTCTAAAAGACACATAATTTTAAAAGTCACACGACCCATTTCCTATTGTCTGACCCAATCAGAGCCTTTGTTTCTAGCTAGGCGTGGTTTTCTGCGGTGTTTGTATAAACCCTCTTTTGCATGTAAAATTCTGATTTGCCAGTAAACCAAAATATGACAATTCTAAAAACTATCTCAGACAACCTTTTCATTAGTTCAAGCATTCTAGAGAAATCTCGGACAGGCCATTGGGATTCCTCTTCAACCATAAAGAACCTCAGACAAGCTGGATAAAATCTGTTGCAAGTTACACCTGACCGCAACGGTTCCTTCAGAATAAAAGCGGAACCTCATGACCCCTTCAGGGTCTCGCTGACGCCAATGAACCTGTCGTGACCTGGAAGCATTCCAAGACTAGTTTGGTCGGCACCGCTGCTTTTCTACCGGCTTCGGTACCAAAGAGGGTCCACGAGGACCTCAGCATTCTGGATCTGATTGGAGGCTTCCCCTGTGTATGTAGACTGACAGATGGCGTTTCATGTGTGTAATAAATCTCCTATTAAAGTTTAGAGCGAAACATTCACTCCCACTCAGAACTAACCGCTTCTCCGGATCCGCTGGTTCTGAATAACACTCCACGCACACACACCATCATCATTTCACGTCTCACTCCACTTTAGTCCATCAGTACGCAGAGTGTTTAAAGAGCAAGTGATGTCTAAATTAACTTTTTTTTGCTGATGAACTGTATAAATGAGTGTCTAATAGTGTTTTAAATGTGTGTGTTCATTATTTTAGCATTTTGGTGCATTTTATTTAAAAATTAAAAATGATGCCTAAATACCACAGTATAGCGCCACCTTCAGCTTAAAACAGAGTTTGAGTCATTTTGAACACACTTTAGCCAATGGCTAAAGAGTAAGATACTATGTAAACCAGTAGAGTACTACGTAGCAGGTCTGTGTCAAAGTTATAAAGCATCGAGAGTCTCGGCCACGCGTTGTGGCGAGTTGGGAGTTGGATTTGCAAGCGAGTGTCGGACGGTTAGCCGTAGTTCAGCATTAGCATATAGCATTAGCATATCCTAGTCTTTAGCATAGCTTTTAGTGTTACACATACTTAATTAGTGTTAGCTTGGCTGTTGGATATTGTAGTTTAGTTAGTGTTTGGCTGTTAGTGTAATTAGGAAAGTAGTTCGGGTTTAGTGTTCCATTCGTGTTAGTATGGTGAGAAGATGTAGTGTAGTGGGTTCGGTGGCTCTGTGGGGTTGCACTCCTTTCCGCTGGACTTAGAAATTAGGCACCAGTTATTGCGCAGTCGGTGTCTGGAAAACAGTCAGCTCCCGCCTGGTGCTGTAGTTTGCAATCAGCATTTTACCTGCGATTCCTTCGCCAACATGATGGAGTTTGAACTGGGTTGTTCTGCACGTCTCCGTTTGAAGAGGGAGGCTATGCCCACCGTGGCTCTTCCGCGATTTAGATGCAGCCCACCAACTCTGCTCCGCCACCATGGCGCGCTCCAGTCTGAGGTGAGTAAGCTAAATAAAAGTTTTAACATCTTCTAAAGACAATTCCCTACCTAAATGCAAAGTTTGAGAGATGTGGTTCACTTAATTTAGCTAATATCAGTCTGCACTGCCTTCGGGCTAATTTGTCAAGTTCACAAAATGTGGAACGGAATGTAAGATTAGAATCAGCGGTGAATCTGAACATATCGAAGCCCTGGCCGACAAAACGGTCCACATGACTATTACTGTCAGGCTCGGCGAAAATTCGGGTTGTTTTTGTGTCAGTCGGTAATTCTGCAACAGTGACTAACTAACGCAGCACTAGTTGACAGACAGCATTACAGCGTGAAATCCAGCTTGTGACCCGGTTCTGTGAGGAATTCTGTTCAGGAGGTCGCATTCAGGCTCTCCACATCATACGTGACTGACTTTTACGTTATAATAACGATCACACACTAGGAATGTTATAAAGCGCCTATATAGGACAGTTTCTTTTGTATATTATCTGACTTTATAAACTCCAACAACAACGTGCTTCTATTTTTTTTTCAGGCTAAATCTACCCAAGACATTGGCTGTCAGAATGATTTAGTAGTCTGCAAGAATGCACTTGTCCAGGCTGACGTGAAGCCTTACCCGTAGCAAATAGTGATGTGTCGGTCGCGAACGAACCGGCTCTAAGAGCCGGCTCTTTGAAGTGAACGACGGGAGCCGGCTCATCATTGGGAGCCGTCCCCTCCTCTCCCCCTCCCCTCTTGCTTTGGTGAACACTCCAGGCGATTGGTCAACATGTGTAACTGTGTGACCAGACTGTCCACACAGAGCAGTAGGGACGGGGAAGAGGGAAGATCAGACTCAGACACACAGCAGAGCACATGCGGGTGGAGGTAGACGAGAGGGAATGAGGAGGAGGAAAAAGGCGAGCGAGATAGAGAGGAGAGTGCGACGAAGATGGTGAGAAAATGAGCGCCAGCAGTCGGAAAGTGAAGATTTCTTAAAGTGTTCAGTTATTAAATCCATAGAAATGATAAATATTTGATATATTGCATTTGTTTACATTAGTAAATCATTTTACATATGGTTAGCATTATTTTGGTTATAAATGTACTCTACGCAACAGAAAATCTGAGGAGCCATTTGGGAGCCGAAAGAGCCGGCTCTTTTTGGTGAGCTGAGCCAAAAGAACCGGCTCTCTAAAAAGAGCCGGAATTCCCATCACTAGTAGCAAAGGTGAACTATTTTTAATAATCTTCTATGTAAACATTTTATTATTACCTTCTAGTTTTAATTTGTTTTACAGATTATTGTTACACGTGATTTTATGCTCTTTTAAACATTTATAAATGTGCTGTTTCTTTGTTTTTACATAGCCACCCAGTTTAGAGCTCACAGCAGGAAGGGTGTCTGGTGACACAGGGACCATGACGGAAATTCATCTTCCAGAAAGTCCCAGAGCAGCGCCCACACCCCTGAAAAGACCAAGATGTGAGGTGTCTGCTGTTGATTCCAGCTTCCACCTCAGTGACAGTGCAAGCTCAGTGAACTGTTCAAGGTAAAAAAAAAATTAAAACATTTCTGAATTTTTAAGATATTAACAATGAAATAAGTATGTGATTACATCATGACATCATGAAGGAGGCTACTGATTCTGGCCCTGTGACACTTGGTGGTGACGTGTGAACTGATTCACCTGGTAAATAACTTTTACATTAAATCTTTTCTTCTTTGCTATCAAAAGTAAATTAACTAATAACCTGCATTATTGCAGGACACTCAGCAAAATATGGACTCTTCACCATGAGGCAGGCACACGTTAATACTCTATAAGAGCACATAAGGTGAGCAACACCACATATTATTGTTATTATTGTACACTGTCCTGGATTTGTTTTCTTTCTGCATGATTTGTTTTCTTTCTGCATCTCATCATTAGCCTGGCTGATCACCTGATAACTCCTGTCATCTGGTTATGACAGCATGAGGATATCCTCACACACCTGTAACCTATCAGCTCATCTGGCAGATTAGAGTAGAAGAGACAACACCACATCTCCTGTTCCTGGAAAGCCTTCAGCCTTCCTTCGATGACTGAGAACCTCCATCAGCTCTGTCTCCTGTCTGCCTACAATTATTATAATAAATATTGTGTTTGACAAGTTTTTTGTGCTGCCAAATGTCTCATTTTGATTCCAGTTTTGCTATTTTAATGGATATTTATAAATTACATTAATTGAATCATCACATTGTTGCATGTTTAACTAGCTCTATTGTGATGAATTAAACTAGCACCTCACTGTTAAAAGCTCGTTTTAATTTCAATCATGTTTAAGTATTTATGGACATGAACAAAAACAGGAAATATATAAATTGAGATTTATTTAATTAATATAACAAATAAGGGGGAAAGTCATTGAAAGGCACATTCTTCTGGAAGCTCCTGATCCTGACGACACCAGCAGAGGAGACCAGCTGCAGACACCAGAAGATCACCTACAACGAAGAGAACAGCTGGTATCAGTAAATAAATAATGAAATCAGGGCAGTTTAAGTGGGCTGAACACATTACAGAATAATTTTCTCATGGGGTATTTTCATAACTTTCTATGCAGCAGATTGTAACTTAAGCCCAGGGCTCCTGGAGAGCTGCTATCCAGCACGTTTCAGTGGTTTTCCTGCTTTAACAGGTTAGATTAGCTGTTAAGCAGCTCAGCTTTTTGTTGCTGATTAAAACCAGGTGTGTTGAAGCAGATAAACCTCTAAAACGTGCTCTCTAGGGCCGTGGAGCCAAACCCTGAAGCTAACCTAATGCTATAGCTAACGGCTACTTACCATTCAGAGCTGTTTCTGTTGGGTCGGTTCCGGTAATTTCAGGCAACTCACAAGCTCAAAACAATAAGGCTCAGGTCCGCTTGTCTCCTCCAAATAGACTTGGTTCCTTTCTTCTCGACTGTCTGTGTAAGGAGGGGGAGAAACCTCCTCCACTTCTAATGACTGCTCAGAGTGAAGGGAGCTAGCATCGTCTCGTTACCCATCGTCTTCGTCACTGCCGTGGCTCCGCCCTCTCAGTCCGCCAGGCAACGCCTACTAATGTTGCAGTTTTTAAAATTGATACATGGGTGGAGAAGGACTCTGAGGCACACTTGACCCACTCTTTAAGTTAGTCTTGTTTAAATAGTGTAGAAATAAATTTCTTAACTATTTTAAACCTGACTCTCTCTCTTTCCTTGGAGTTAATACGAAGTGTCGCTTAATCCCTGCAATAAAAAGTTCAGATGTTCTGGTTAAAATAGTCAAAGATCCATCAGATTGAGATTTCATATTTCTATGGAATCTCACATTTTATGGTTCATAAATAAGATGTAAACGACTCATTCTTTACACCATGTTTATGTCAAATAGAATGGATCCCATTAAAGCATGCATGTCTTACAACTGTGGCAAGCCTGAAGGGCAATAAACATCAATAAAAGTGCAACAGTCTCCAGGTCTTCTTACATTTTAAAACTACTATTTTAAGATAAGACTTTATTGATCCCACAATGGGGAAATGTGTGCATTACCACAGCTCAGACAGATAGAAAAGAAGAACAAAAGTGACCAAGAATGGAAAAATAAAAAAATAGAAAAAGACACTTTATATAACAATAGTTCCTGTGTAGACATTTACATTGTAAGCATTATGGATAGGGGGTTGTGAAACATTGTGGATGTAATAATATTTAAAAAATGTATCCGCTGTTCTGCTACAACTACTTTTTACTGACTAAGTGATAGATAGCTTTAAATACAGGCTTTAAATACAGGCATGAACATTTAAACACACACGCACAAATGTACATATATCAGGTGCATTAGGCACTGAGTAGTGACCGTACAGTTAAAGTGGCTGGGTGACTCATTGCATCATATTGTGTTGTAAACCCTAACTGCTGTCGGAATGAATGATCTACGAAAGTGCTTCTTCCTGCAGCTGGGGTGTATCAGTCTCTGACTGAAGGAGCTGCTCAGCACAGCCACCGAGTTGTGCAGAGGGTGGTGTGGGTTGTTCATGATGGACGTCAGCTTAGCTAACATCCTCCAACACCACCACAGACTGCAGAGGGCATCCTAGTACAGAGCTAAACCTTTGCACCAGTTTGTCAATCCTGCTCTTGTCCCTGTCTGTACATCCGCTCCCCCAGCAAGCCACTGAATAGAAAAGGGCAGATGCTACCACCAAATCATCAAAAGTCCTTAACAGAGTCCTGCATTCTCCGAAGGACCTCAGTCTCCTCTGCAGGTGGAGTCGACTTTGTAGACAAGTCCAGTTTATTGTTGAGGTAAACACCCAGGTACTTGTAAGATTCCACTATCTGAATGTCTTTTCCCTGAAAGTTAACCATTGCTGTAGGGGTTGACTTCCTCTTCAAGCCTATGACCATCTCCTTCGTCTTACTGGCATTGATTTGAAGACTATTGGTCTCACACCATCCGACAAAGTCACCAATGGTGACTGTATTCCTGATCATTCCCATTTTATGTGCGTCCAATGAAGGCCGTGTCATTGAGAACCTTTGTAGGTGGTACTCGTCTGAGTTATAACGGGAAATTTATAACGGGAGTCCTTTACCGGCTGAACAGGAAGGGTGAGACAATTGTGCCCTGAGGCACCCCCATGCTGCAAATTATTATCTCCGACACACAGTCATGGAGTCTCTCATGCTGTGGTCTGTTGGTTAGATAATCGATGATCCATGTGGTCAGCTATTTGCCCACTCTGGATCCCTCCAGCTTCCCTCTCAGTAGTGCAAGGCTGGATGGTGAATAAAGCACTGGAGAAGTCCAAAAACATGACCTTCACTCAACTCCCTGCCTGATTCAGATGAGAGAGGGATCAATGCAACAGGTAGAACAGCTTCATCCACCCCAATTCCAAGCTGATAGGCGAACTGCAGGGGGTCCAGTGTTGAAATCACCAGCGAAGGTGGTGCAGAATGAGCCTTTCTAGGGTCTTCATCAGGTGAGAAGTCAGGGCCTGCTTTGTTTAGCTTGCTTTTAGTTCTGATGTGTTACTACCACACTTAATTGTGATCAGTCAGGCTGTATCTGAGCATGGGTTGTACAGTGTGAAAGCAAGACTTGTGAACATTGCTCTGCGAGGAGCTCGTACATTTTGAAATGGAGCTTCTTCAGCACATTCCTGAGATTGTTTGCAGATTTGCTTTTGCAGCTTTAATACAAAACAGATTTAGTTACACTACCATAACATAATTATTTTAATTTTGAGAGTTTGTAATTTTCTACGCACATCACCAATCTTGAATTAGGTTTTGGTGTATAACAGTGAGAGATGAAACCATATTCCACCCAACACATCCACAGCTGCCACACTGAAACTAAATATAATAAAAGCTCAGAAAAATGTTCTATTTCCATTCAAACCATTCAACATATGGTGCAACAATAAAACTTAGGTTTGCCTTGACTCAAAATGAATTATTCATCCCAACATACATAATGTAGAAAAGAGTATAGGAAATACATAAACATAATTCTTTCAATTTGTTTGGTATTTATTTGTCTCTGTGGAGAAAAGAAATCCACCATCTCTCTCATGCAGATAAATAAACACACTCCCCCCTCCATAAAGCTGTCTCAAGGTTCATCAGTGTATTGACCTGCTGAGGAAACCACCTACTGGGATGCTTCCTCTCTACTTCTTTTTCACTCCTGTCAACAAAAGAAGTTGACATCACAATATCAGAGTTGTACAGTGTGAGAGCAAGACTTGTGAACATTGCTCTGCGATAACCACTCTTGAGTGTTACTATTGCATTTGAATGACTAGGAGTTGCTTACATTTTTGTTTTAAGCAGGGTGGTTATTTCCCAGTCTTATGAATTCAAACCCGTTAGAAAAAATGGAGATACAATTTCTTGCAACATATGTTGCCAATCTACAAAATACAAGGCTGCCTTTTAAGTGACAGTGTGTATTTTTCCTAGCGATAGATGGCAGGACATACCTAAATCATTGCAAGCAAGAAGTATTTTTGTTTTCGAGTAAGACCTTATCAACGGATGGCCATTAGGGTGAAAATCCCTCCAGAGCGCAATTTTTGAAAGGATATTTCATCAGATAGTTCAACCTCCAACAAAATGACAAGCATATCAGACTCCCTTTCATCACTGGCAATGAGTGAAGAGGTAAAAGTGTAAAACAACAATGTTATGTGTGGCAGATGTTTTGTAGCCACTTGTGACAAATAGGTACATGCATTTTGTCCTCACGGGCTCACATAGAAGGAAGTGTCACCCTGATACTTAGACCCACTCTAATATTTTTTAGACCTGATTATTATGGGTATATGTTACCAAGCTGCAAATATTTTTCATTAACTGGGCATCATTTAATTCTTTTTCAACAATATTTTGATGGATATTTCCAGAGATTAATGGTAAAAACTAATTATGTAAATGCAATTGTTTGAGTTTTTTATCAAGCCCTGCTTTTCACATAACAATGGTAACCAATAAATTAAATGTTTTGTCAAAAAAGGGAAAAATTGAATCACCTCTGAAAAATACAATTCTAGATAAAGCTCATGCAATCTAATGCTGGTGGTCCAAATGATTGGAAAGTAACCCATGGCAGGGGTGTCCTGGGGCCCCAAGAAGAAAAGCCTGCACAGACCAGTGTTGGACTACAATTTGTCAGATGGGGACAAGGAAGTGTGCAGCTGGTCCCAAACCTGTTTTTATTGCAGCCCTATTGGTTGCCACCTTCTCAAAAAAAAACTAAAAAAAACAAACTAATACAATCATCAGATGTCCCAATAGTGGAAGGATGTTGGCAAGTGTTCGACAGGTCCAAAACAGAATTCAGAATGCTAAAGAGGGCATGTGGATCATGAGAGTGTTTTGCCACCAGAGTCTTTTTTCCGTTTAACAGAACTCTAATAAGCAAACAGCGCATCCCTATACAATTTTATGCAGGGCAAGCATATATGTTTAAAGATGAAGGCTTATTTCAGCAAGATGGCGGTAAACCTTATTCAGCATCCATAATAAAAACGATCCAGCAGATAAATTAGCTTGCCTGCATCCCAGCCCACTGTCCAACAAAAACATTTGGTATGTACTGAATTTTAATGCCTCTGATATAAAACACAAAGGCTACAAAGAGTGATTGAAATATACTCAGGAAACTGTGTGCAGAGAATAGATAAAATAAGACATTCAGCGTCTTTGCTCTATTACATTTGTTTCGATTTTCTTGTTCAGCTGAGACTTGTCAGATTTATCCGTCACATTTTGATAAGTAATACACTAAAGGAAAGATTCTGACTTGTATACATAGTTTGTTGTACATCTACAACTGATAAAAGAGAAGTCACATTACCTCCTGAGGAAGAGACCTGTTTGTGTTGCTGCACACCTTCACACTTGCTCAGAAACATTTGTGTTCTCATTGTTTTTTCTGTTTGGTAAACAATGTTCTACCCTGAATACTAAATACATACAGTTTCTCATAGAGTAGAAGAGTGTGAGAGTTCATACAATTCCCAGAATTCACGTGGCTCAATGACCTTTAAAGAATTTTAAACTATAAATACTCAGGGAATACATAATTAGAAGACTAAATTAAGACACTACTATATAAAACTAAAATCTGACCCAATAGTGTTTGCTGTTGTAACAAACATTAATATTATGCATTTGTAGATATTTGCTGTTTCCACACAGTAGGTAACCATGCAGCCAACAAAATGGCTTGATTGAAAGAATGTTATCGTTTTGTCTCATCTCATCTTCTTGCACCAATCCGGGTCGAGGGGGCAGCATACCAACTAGGGAGTTCCAGACCGTCCTGTCCCCGGCCACCTCCACCAGTTCCTCTGGTAGGACCTCAAGGCATTCCTGGGCCAGTTTGGAGATGTATTTTCTCCAACATGTCCTGGGTCGACCAGGGGGCCTCCTGCCGGCAGGACATTCCTGAAAAACCTCCATGGAAGGAGGCATCCTAACAAGATGCCCAAACCACCTCAGCTGACTCCTCTCGATATGGAGGAACAGTGGCTCTACTCAGAGTCCCTCCCAAATGTCCGAGCTCCTCACCCTATCCCTAAGGCTGAGCCCAGCCACCCCGTGGAGAAAACTCATTTCAATGCAAGTTACATGTGGCAGCCATTTTAAACAAGCGTATATGTCATTAAAAAGTAAGTATATTCCTGGCCCCACACTGCAACACACTCACTCACTCAGAAGAAAAGTGGATGAATTACGCACCAACACTAAGTTATTCTACAAATACTAGGACTCAGGTTTGTTAGTGCTTACTGAGACTTGGCTCAGACCACATATACTCCACTCTCTGATCAAGCTAGAGGAGTTCTCTCTTGACTGTGCAGACAGAGGTATAATTTCTGGAAAGACATGGGGAGGAGGCATCTGTGTGTTTGTGAATGACAGTTGGTACATTGACGTGTCAGTTAGGGATGAGCCGGATACTCATTTCAGACGAGTATCTGGTACGGATATAGATTTTTGACAAACACAAGCATGAAACGAGTAAACCTCATAAATATCTGTAATCGTGCTGAAGGAAAATCCTCATTGGGTAACTCACTGACTTCATGCTCTGCGACTGGCCAGTCACATAGAGCGCTCGCCCCTCCCTACACGCAAAACTTTGCAGCCGGGAGCTCAGTACGGCCCACACACACACACACACACACACACACACACACGTACAGAGAGAGAGAGAGAGAGAGAGAGAGAGAGAGAGAGAGAGAGAGAGAGAGAGAGAGAGAGAGAGAGAGAGATAGTAACAGATCTCTCTGTGCTTGCTTCACTGTTGCTCACGTTTCTTCAGTTTTCCCTAGGTTTTCTTCAGCTCGCCTCTTTTTCGGTTGAATATTTAAAGTGACTTTTTTGTAACTTACATGGTGCATTTGACAAAACAGAGCTGACATGCTGCGTCGGTCACTGCCTCCGCTCTGGTCGGGTTTTTTTTTTAAAATTCTCTCTCTCTCTCTCTCACTCACTCACTCACTCACTCATTCACTCACTCACTCACTCACTCACTCACTCTCTCTCTCTCTCTCTCTCTCTCTCTCTCTCTCTCTCACACACACACACACACACACACACACACACACACACACACACACACACACACCTTAATCAACATTTTTTGTTTAACTTTGTGTGGGAAAAATGCCAAGAACGTTAAGAAAAAATCAGTTTATATATTTTTTGTTTAAATTTAATTAAAGTTTTGTCTGGTTCTAGTATTTCATATTTCCTAGTTCCTACTGCATGAGTTCAGATGTATTAATCCATGCACTTAAATATTAATGTTCTGATTTTATTGAAACACTTGTTCTGTAATAGTTCCTTTACTTTTGTGATCAAAAATATTTAATCTCAATTCTGAGGCTGCTCTATAAATAGTTTTAAAATAAACAATACACATGTCAACTTCTGATCAATCCATATCAATTTCAGATGTAAAATAATATATTAATGTAAGCCACGCCCACTTCTGGTTAAACCACACCCACTTCCGGGTTATGCCACGCCCACTCTGAGTACAGATACAGATAATTTAGATGGTTGAACAGATACAGATACAGACAGTGGTGTACTCGCTCATCCCTAGTGTCAGTGCAGGAGACAGTACGAAACTTGGACGTGTAACTGTTACGTCTGACTCTATATAAATATAGAATATCAACCTGCTTGGTCTTTGCATGTTTAATCAGAAGATTCTAGGATTCTTTGTTTATTCAAGGATTGTAGAACACTTCGTCTTGATTCAGGAAAGAGTCAGGTTTATAAAAGTAAGAATTTATTTTCCAAACAATTAAAACATGACAAGTTAACTAATATTTACTGTGATGGATGGACCTAGGTGGATGAGATGTGATGTATGGTGCCTATGTGTGAATATGATGTTATCAGAACTTTCGTATCAAGAAGAGCTGAGTTCTGGGTGTAAAAGGGAAATAATTTGGTTTGCATTAAGCTATGAGGATGATTCTTATCAAAAAGGCATCAGACACTATCTGTGTGTCTACCTCACCCTTTGGAAGACCCCCTTTGTGGATCCGAAGGTCAGAGAGGTCGGATGACCTCTGGCACCGAGGTTGTAGAATACCGTAGCACCGACCCTTCAGTCCAGAGATGTTTTCCGGGTCACAACAGATGGATGAAACTATGGTGTCTAGACAGACTCTTAAGGAGTCGGAACAATATAAGCTTTTTTCTGCAGGAACTGTTTGCTGTGTCACAGTAGCAGCACGAAGTTCCTGGGGGTGCACATCAGGGAGGACCTCTCCTGGACCACCAACACAGCTTCACTGGCCAAGAAAGCACAACAGCGCCTCTACTTCCTGCGCAAACTCAAGCGGACAAGTGCTCCACCACCCATACTGATCACATTCTACAGAGAAAATATTGAAAGCATCCTCTCCAGCTGTATCACTGTGTGGGGCGGTAGCTGCACTGACTATAACAGGAAAGCTCTACAGCGCATTGTGAGAACAGCTGAGAGGATAGTTGGTGCACCACTCCCCTCCCTGCAAGACATTTACACCACTCGCCTCACCCGCAAAGCCATCACAATTGCCAACGACGCCACCCACCCTGCACACTGTATGTTCAGCCTCCTGCCCTCTGGAAAGAGATACAGAAGTCTCCGCTCCCGCACTACCAGGCTCACCAACAGCTTCGTCTACCAGGCTGTGAGACTGCTGAACTCTCTTCCCTCACAGATCCCAGCCAGCAGAATTGCCAGGGTGACAGGAGTATAGGATGACAGACTGGACCCTACACCCCACCTCACACACACACACACACACACACACACACACACACACACACACACATATACATGCACATAATACAAAAAGGAAATAGTGGTTGAACCAAGAACGGGGTAAACATTTCTGACTACCTCTGCATTGCAATTGCACACACCTGCTGCTATATGTTTGTATATTATTAGCGATATTTACCTGTTTAATATTATCTTATTGTTAGGGATGTTTTTTTGTTTTTGTTATTGTTGTGCATCTGCACTTTATGTAAATGTCTATGCATGGGACAGTGTGAAACATAATTTCAATTCCTTGTATGGCAAGCACATTCGAAGAAATTGACAAATAAAGTATTCTACTCTATTCTATTCTTTAGCAGGGTTTTGGCAGCTTGCCAAAAATGCTCGAGGTTAAAGAGTTTTCGCTCCAGATGGCCGTTCCGGAGCTCTTTCTCTAGAACTGAATGCTGAATGATGGGAAGCTGGAATGCGACTCCAACTGCTGAATCACCGAAAGTGATTCTGTTTTAATATTCTCATATTGTGATTTACTTGGCCAATCGGGGTGTGCCATGTTAAGGGATATTACCAAGACAACCTCAGAAAGCACGCCTTCTTGAGATACCGGATAATCTGATCTGGGGCAAAGAAATATCTGTGTCAAGGGAGGCCGGGGCAGATCATGACAGTCATGAGTTTAACTTAACTTGATATGTCCTTGTGTCTGAGTGCAGGTGGTGATTGCCTTGTCATATCAAACATTATTGATTACCATATATATAAATCAATGTAATACTTCATTTCATTTCAATAATTCAAGCACAGATTAATGAAACATTATTATTATCCAAATAACATTTGTTAATTACATTTCATGAATGATCAACTCATATAAGCTGAAGCAGTCCTCCTGTTATAGGGATTGGGAACTCCTGTGGTGCTATCAAAGAAGGCTTTGTTTGGGAACACAGGCTGACAACGTGTTCCCCCTGAAATGTCAACAAGGTTGCAGTATCCTTCTGGCTTTTAGGGAGATCGAGTGTAAAATCCACTTTAAGGGATAGAATAAAGTCTGCAGATGACCAGTGGCATTAGGTCAATATGTAGGTGGAACCTGACCATTTCTGGACTTTATTTTATTTATTTTTTTTCCGGCTCTTGGAGAGTACAGACGCTTTTTTCTCCTCTCCCTCCCTCCTTATCCCAAGGCTCTTTGTCCTGTCTTGTGTGCATGGCACTTTCTGCATTTTTTCTGGAAACTGGAAATTATTAAAAATGGACCTGGTCAGTTGGTCTCTCAACGTGATTGACAACATTTTTTCAACGATGAGAACAGGAGAAGGGGCTCCCAGATGCCCCTCTGGGACAGAGCCAGCTGGGTATATCATGGACTCCTGGAAAAAGTGGAACCTGATATGCCTCCCTCAACTATCTGTAGAGGATTCTGAAGATGTTTGGATATTCGTCGTTTTGGTGTCGGGATTTCTGCCGTTTGAGCAGTTACCTGGCTTACCGGAAAATTAACGAGTTTTCGAGGAATATTGGCTCAATCCCGGACCTCAGGGATGGAATGCATCGTGCTGTGAACGCATAAACTCATGTAATTGTCGAGATGAGTCCTAAGCTTGGAACTTTGGCTGAGATTCAGGCTCTGGCACAAAAGGTGGATACCACCAAGGAGCGAGTGGACGGATCAACACCAATTGGGATGGATCAATTACGCCATTATTGGATCGAGGGGGGTTGAAGACCAACAGAACACTAAGGCAGAGAGGAAATTATCTCTGTCTGTCCCCAAAAACAATTTTTATCTGAATCTGGTGCCCTTGGTGCCTGTGAAGCTGAAGTGATAACTCACCCCTCAGAAGAAATGTGGACTGCTGCTGTCGCTATGGAAACCCTTTCTCCCTATCCCAGCCTGGGTGGGACTGTGACCGGTGAAGGCGGTGGAACCGTATCTAGGAGTCACTGTGCTCTCTAACCCATTATCTCCCTCCCCTGTCCAAACGGAGGTGATGAGCGCTGCTCTATGCGGCTGCACGCACTGATGTGAGGAGAGTTCCAACCCTACCTCCCCACCTAGTGGACACTTATGTTGTGTAATTATCTGAAGTCTGTGTGCATTTCTGTCTGAGGTGTTTTTTTGCATAGCAGAGCTGCCCTCTCTGTGGAGGGTAACTCTGAAGTGCCTTTTTTCCCCTCCCCCTGACTCTATCCTCATATAGACCCTCTTGATCTATTACGGTAGCGTGACTCGGGTTGCGAATGACCAGTCACCAATTCTTGTCATGTATCTATGTATGTATGTCTGATCTCAGAATTGTGTGTACTGAAACTCTAATTTCCCTCTGGGATTAATAAAGTATTTTTGAATTGAATTGAATGGAATTACAACTGTATGATAAAAAGTCTCTCTTTATTAATGTTAGGAAAACAAACAAGATAAGTGCTGAACCCACAGGCAGTAGGTGATCATTCCCCACTCTCCATTCTCAATGAGGAAATCCAACAGGTCAAATCTTATTAGTACCTTAGGGTGGCGATAGATCATCTCTTCAGTTGGAACAACCATATTGTTTGTCTCTGTTCTTGCTTGCAATAAAGGCCAAATGTTTGGTGTGAATTAGAAAATAATGTTCTCATTCTGTTAGGCTGTTCCCGAGAGCAGCATTTGATGCAGCATAACACCCTCGTATGGCAATCTCTCTGCACAAACTAAAAATAAACTGTTGCGGCTTTAACTTACAGCCATAAAAGTGATCAGTAGCTCAGATCACCTTTCTGTCCTTTATGTATTAACAATCTGTATTCAAACAAGCATCCAGATTAAGCTCTTCTTTGAGTATGGTAGGAGATTTGGGGTTCCGAATTGCAGACTGAATACTAATTTGTCCCAAATTCCAATAACATGCTTAATCATTTCTAAATTTGTTTGCGGCCTACCTTCCTTTTATTTGCAATGCAGTCACCATTTTTGCACTTCATGGCTTACGTACAAGTTGCCTGTGGCTCCACGGTCTACTCAACTTTTTTGAGGTTTGAGATCTTTTTGCAAACATATTGAAGGTGCTCAAATTTCAACTGACAATGACAGTGATGCCATGTGACCTACTCAAGGTGTTAACCCAACTGATGAGAAAAAAGACATATTTTGACTTTCATTCTCAGAAGCTTTTCTACTGTCATCAATCTTATTAGGGCTGTTGTTCTGCAAGGCACCATGCCAAGGGCACTCTATAAGCATATTCAGAATTCTTTGGGTTTATGCCTCAGAAATTGTTCTTTGTTTCTTGCCGTCCTCGTCGTCGCCTTCCTCCGCTTAGCCGGGTCCGGGTCGTGGGGGCAGCATCCCAACTAGGGAGCTCCAGACCGTCCTCTCCCCGGTCTTCTCCACCAGCTCCTCCGGCAGGACCCCAAGGCGTTCCCGGACCAGATTGGAGATGTAACCTCTCCAACGTGTCCTGGGTCGACCCGGGGTCCTCCTGCTGGCAGGACATGCCCGAAACACCTCCCCGGGGAGGCGTCCAGGAGGCATCCTGACCAGATGCCCAAACCACCTCAACTGGCTCCTTTCGATCCGGAGGAGCAGCGGTTCTACTCCGAGTCCCTCCCGAATGTCCGAGCTCCTCACCCTATCTCTAAGGCTGAGCCCAGCCACCCTACGGAGGAAACTCATTTCGGCTGCTTGTATCCGCGATCTCGTTCTTTCGGTCATTACCCAAAGCTCATGACCATAGGTGAGGATTGGAACGTAGATCGACCGGTAAATCGAGAGCCTGGCTTTCTGGCTCAGCTCTCTCTTCACCACGACAGATCGGCTCAGCGTCCTCATCATTGCAGATGCTGAACCAATCCGCCTGTTGATCTCCCGATCCCTCCTACCCTCATTCGTGAACAAGACCCCGAGATGTTTAAACTCCTCCACTTGAAGTAGGACCTCTCCCCCGACCCGGAGTTGGCAAGACACTCTTTTCCGGTCGAGAACCATGGTCTCAGATTTGGAGGTGCTGATCCTCATCCCAGCCGCTTCACACTCGGCCGCGACCCTACCCAGCAAGAGCTGAAGGTCAGAGCTGGATGAAGCTAGGAGGACCACATCATCCGCAAAAAGCAGAGACGAGATTCTCCTGCCACCAAACTCGACACACTCCACACCACGGCTGCGCCTAGAAATTCTGTCCACAAAGGTAATGAACAGAACCGGTGACAAAGGGAAGCCCTGGCGGAGTCCAACCCTCACCGGGAACAGGTCCGACTTACTACCAGCTATGCGGACCAAACTCACGCTCCTCTGGTAAAGGGACTGAATGGCCCTTAACCATCGACATAAATATACTGGACATCTCCTTTCCATAGGCTCCAATAATAAGTTTTTGTGCTAAAATGGGAGGTGGCCACCACCGCCATTTTGACCATGTCACAGGTTCCGTCCAGCCCAGACAATTCCAATAAAGGGAAGGGAGGTGGAGCTGAGGGTGGGGCTGTAAGGCTGGAATCAACTGACGACACCTGGTCGAACTAGCTACAAGCTAACCTGAAGCTAACCCCAAAGCTAACGCGGAGGTGGGAGCCGAGCTAACAGATGTAGCCACCTAGTTAAAACCGGAGCTAACTCTGTGGAACACCCATCGACCGCATGGAGTTCAGGTGGAGGTTTGCGGTGCTTTTTCATGAGAAGAACCTTTCTGTGAATAAAAAATATTAAATCGGTAAGTTTATAAATTATTTCCGTAATGAAAATATATTTTGCTTTGAGCAAGTTTTCACAATTTTTCATGTACCGTATTTTCAGGACTATTAAGTCGCTCCTGAGTCGCACCAGCCATTAAATGTATAATGAAGAAAAAAAACATATATAAGTCGTATTTTGGGGGGAAATTTTATTTTTCTTACAAAATCTGATACAAAGCGTTTCACATTGCAAGACAAGTACCGGTAATAATAACCAAATAATGCGCCGCAGCAGCGTGCCACGGTCTCCAGCAGAGGAAGGCGGTGTTTGAAACCCTCCCAGCGGGACAGGGTAACTCATTCTTGGGTCGGAGTCGGCCCGCAGCTGCGCGGTGTAGCCTACATATTTTGTTATATAAGTCGCTCCGGAGTAGCAGGACTGACCAGACTATGAAAAAAAGTGCGATTTATAGTCCGGAAAATACGGTAGTTATTAGTATTTGAGATAAATTAGCAGGCTAAATACATTTCATATATTTCCAAAATGTAATGCTTGTTTTTATCTTGTACAGACAAGTAGCCTTTATGTACGCTGTACAATTCACCAAAAGTAAAGAGACATTATACAGATGAAGTCCACCAGCAGGTACGGGGGTTGCCACCACGACTGGCACTGGCCACCTTGCGACCAAAGCTACCAACAGCCGCCTCAACAATCACAGAGTGGAACAAGGCCCACTCGGAGTCAATGTCCCCCACTGCACTTGGGATGCGGTCAAAGCTCTGCTGGAGGTGGGAGTTGAAGACCGTCTTAACAGGTTCTTCTGCCAGGCGTTCCCAGCAGACCCTCACTATGCATTTGGGTCTGCCAGGTCTAAGCGGCATCTTCCACTGCCATCTGATCCAACTCACCACCAGGTGGTGATCAGTTGATAGCTCCGCTCCTCCCTTCACTCGGGTGTCCAAAACATACGGCCGCAGGTCAGATGATACGACTACAAAGTCTATCATCGACCTGCGACCTAGGCTGCCCTGGTACCAAGTGTACTGATGGGAATCCTTATGTTCGGACATGGTGTTCGCTATGGCCAAACTGCGGCTTGCACAGAAGTCCAAAAACAAAACACCACTCGAGTTCAGATCAGGCCCCTCCAGGTCATGCTGTCATTGCCCACGTGAGCATTGAAGTACCACAGCAGGACAATGGATTCCCCTGATGGAGCACTATCTAGCACTCGTCCCAGGGACTCCAAAAAGGGTGGGTACTCTGAACTGATATTTGGCGCATAAGCACAAACAACAGTCAGGATCCGTTCCCCAACCCGAAGGCGCAGGGAAGCTACCCTCTCGTCCCCCGGGGTAAACCACAACACACAGGCAGAGAGTCTTGGGGCTAACAAAAAGCCAACCCCAGCCCTCCGCCTCTCACCCGGAGCAACTCCAGCAAAGGAGAGTGTCCAACCCCTCTCAAGGACTTGGGTTCCAGAGCCAATGCTATGTGTCGAGGTGAGTCCGACTATATCTAGCCAGTACCGCTCAACCGCTGCCACAAGCTCCTGCTCCTTCCCCACCAGCGAGGTGACGTTCCATGTCCCAAAAACCAGTTTTATTGTCCGGAGATCAGACCACCAAGGCTCCCGCCTTGGTCTGCCACCCGATCCACACTGCACCGGACCCTTCAAGTTCCTCCTGCGGGTGGTGGGTCCATAGTTGGATAAGCCCATGTATCCGGTTCGGGCTGGGCCCGGCCGGGCCCCATGGGCAAAAGCCCGGCCACAAGGCGCTCGCTCACGGGCCCCAACCCCAGGCCTGACTCCAGGGTGGGACCCGGTAACCCTCCGGGCCAGGTACTCCGACTCTTTGACTTTACCTCCATGAAAGATCCTGTGAACCGTTCTTTGTCTCACCCTTCACCTAAGACCAATTTGTCATTGGAGACCCTACCAGGGGCACAAAGTGCCCCAGACAACATAGCTCCTAGGACCATTAGGGCACTTAAACTCCTCCACCACGATAAGGTGACGGTTCAAGGAGGAGCTTGTTTGTTTCTTGCGATAACCTAAATCCATATTATTATCTTGAGAACAGTTGTAAATCAAAACAGTCAAATTTCTTTGATTCATTTAACACAAAGCTGTTAAGCTTGAGAAGACTGGCCTATTTTTTATTTTGTTTTCTACCAAATAAAACAGTCAACTGCAAATCCCTGGAGCTCTAACCACATTTTTTGTAACATTTTGTCAAACTGTCTTTTACCATTTACCTCCTGACAAATGATCAAACTATTTGCTGTGACATGCTTTCTTTTGTAAAATAATGACAACATTCTCATGCATTAATTGTATATATTTTAACAGAACATGGAACTGTTTTGCCTATGAGGGAAGGAAACGAAAAGCGACTTTCTCTTCTCTGCACCACTCAGTCTGCTCCTCGCCACAGGTGTATTAACTCAAGATCACTTACTTCAACCCTTCCATGTCAACTCATTTATCCATTTAAAGCCTGCTGTTGCTTCACTATTGGTGCACAGAATCCCATCACCCAAACTGGCACCACCACCCTTTCTAATTTGTTCAATTTGAACTGGTATTTGCCAGAATGCCCTGTAAAATGTGCTCGATAGAAAGATATTATAGCCTTATTAGAAATGGTGGGAGCGTACAGAATTGAGAGATTGGGGAATCCTGGTGGCCTGGATGGACGTTTAGCTTGGCAATGTTATTTCTGAGAACACTTTCATTTATCATGATCTATAGCCCTCTGAGGAGCTGTCCCATATCAGAGTCATAGCTGTCTACTTCTATTGCATCAGTGCAGCAATAAATACAGACACAATTTCTTAAATCCAACTATTTATATGATATTTTTACGGATGGCACCGAAATGTCAAGAATTCAGCAAACATTTCCACCGGGCAAGTATTTAAAAAAAAATCTCTTGCGACAAAATCCTCAAAGTTATTATTATTTTTTTCCTTCGGGAGCAAGCCAGTGAAGTCTGGCAAACTATCTTGCTGGCTTTAGCTTCATATTTGGTGTAAAGATAAGAATGTGTTACTCTTCTAAAGGGAATAGGAGAGTTCCACAAAGTCTGACTTATAGGATAAAAAGTGGAAATTTATTCTGTCACTTGTTTCCTTGACGGGACTGCTCCTGAGGATTGGGATGAAGGTGGAGTGTTAAGACCTATTTTGGTATAAGCAGGATAAACTAAAGTGTGTGGACGGGCAGCCTAGGAGTTGAGCGTAGCGGTTTTTAAAGGACCCACACACACATACACACACACACACACATACACACACATGCACTCATGACAGCCACATTTCAAGTCTTCTGGGCCTTTGAGCAACAAGGACAGATTTATTTTACTGAGTACCCCTTTCAATTTGTTGTGCACACCATGTGCATATTTCACCACATTTGTGTAACAAGTCAATTAAAGTAGATGGATAAAGACTCTGCTGGCTGCTGGAGATAAGGGTGCACACCACTGCTCTCATACACAGCCATTAAATACATTTTTGATTTCTTAAGCTGTCATTGCTTGTTAGGAGTCTGACTTCTCACATCTGAAAGATTCTTCAACTGATAATTTGAGAATCTAAATTATTATTACTTCTCTTTGCATCAGCCTGAATCGTTGAAACTCGGTTATTGTTTAAAGAACAATTTATTCATATCTACAAGCACTCAAGTTTCTTAATAATGAGTGATTCTGCAAACAGAAGCAACGAGTAAAACACAAACAAGTCAAATTATGAACATAATGAAAATATTAGGAACAACTATATTTAAAGCCACAAAACCGACTGAATCTGGCATAAATGCTACTGTGCAACTGGTTAATGAATGTTCTGTCCAGCAGGCAGTATTTATGCATGGGTACTCGTCTACCATCTTATTGCAGAAGGCTGAGGTAGATTACTTAATAATTTTAAAGTAAAATAAAAAAAAAAACTTTACATCTGACTATCTGACCTTGTTCTAGCCTATAAAGTTGGTGATCTTTCTGAATTTATATTTCCCCCAACTCCCTCCCTGGCCTCCAAAGCAAAATGAATAATTTACACGAGCATAGGGCGTTGACCAACACATTTGTCAATCCACAAAAGGGAGACGTAAATGAACATGAATATTCCCCAGTTCTCATCATGCACTAGGGGGTGACACACTCAATCAACTGAGCACACCCAAGACAAAGACGAAGAAGAAGAAGAAAAAGTCAACGACAGAATTATGCAATGGAGTAACAGTAAAACAAATGTACTTTTGGCAGAAACTCATCCCGTTGACAGATGAAGACGCTTCTCCAAGTTTGGCGCTTCGCTGACAAGCGAAAGAGCAGCTGTATTGGTCATGTGACTACTTCGTAAATGAAACGCGCACCAACACGGGTTGTCGCTCTATGAGCTAGATAAGTGTGCCGACACAAGCCGTGGTCACGTGATTCTAGTCTGTTCCATTTAACCGTTTTCTTTGACCAAGGAAGGACAGTGTCCTTGTAAGCAAGGAAAGAAATGTCTTCTATACCTTGACCTTGAGAAACACCCAGTGTTTTGGAGCCAGCAACGAGTGGATGAGGGGGGGGGGAGCTGCAATTTTTGCCAATTCCTGGTTGGCTTCACAAAATCCAGAAAATGACTGCCCCTTGGTGCAAACCTGCTGAGCCTAGTTTGCTGATGTGTAAACTAGGCTTGATTCACAGAAAACCAAAGACTATCTTGGACTTAAAAATGAGAGAAGCACCATCAAGTTGAGGAATTGGAATCTGTCCACAACTTTAAGTTTGTTGGTGTTCACTTTAGCCATGACCTGACTTGGTTAACTAATATCAAAACCCTGGTTCAAAAATTTTCTTTGGATTCATAGTTTTCTGAAAAAGTCTGACATACACGCCACTTGAAGCTACGCTCAGTTTTTACAAAAATAGAGCCCTAGGGTCCACTATCACCTACTGCATCATGTGGTGCTCAGGTTAATTCATTTTTATCTAGTCTATTTCGAGGCTTCTGTAAGGTATCTCATTACATGTAGCATTCCAAATAAAAGCAAAAAAACTCATTGGAGCATCAGAAATTTATCATCATGATCTTAGTTTCTCCTTGCTGTCATTCATCTTTCTACTTTTTGTCTTGATTACGATTTTCAGCCAATAGCTATCTGAACATAGTCAAGTGAAACCAACAAGTAGAAATTCTCAGAGGAAATAAAAGCGCAAAATTCAGATTGAGAGAGGAGCCGTTTTACAAAGTTGGTGGTTAGGGCATCATGATGACAAAACAACTAAATCAGTTATAGCCTCGTTATGGCTGAATGCCACAGTTAACATCAACATGTTAATGAGGTGTTACAAAGCCGTTCATGTGTACAGGTTTACTGGGTTGCCAGCGGACAGCTGAGTGATGTTAGCTGGTGTTATTGGTCTTTGAATGGGGCAACAACTGAGCTGGAACAGAAAGGATGTGAAGCTGGCTGCTGGTGCAACCCTGGAAAGAGAAAGAGAATGAAGTACTCAACAGTTACACACATCAGTGATGCAGAGACAACGGCATTTCAAGATGTGTGCTAACGTTTAAAAACACCCACATCTTCCAAACAGCTATACTTTCTTCAAATACTTTAGGGAATTCTTGAATTATTTTTAAGCAGGCTTTAGAAAGGTCTTCTATGCCTGTTCTTATAATTTCTCTGTCATGTCCTGTCACCCTATGTCCTATATCCATATCCCGTCTCCCTATAGTCCATTCCATGTGTTCTCCCTGCTTCCAGGTTTCCTTCATTCCAGTTCCTTAGATTCATTCATTCATTCATTCATTCATTCATTCATCCTCAGTCACCTTTAGCCACTCCTCTGCCCCAGCTGTTTGTTTTCCCCCTACGTTTATCTTAGTTCTCCTTCTCGTGTGTCCCTCACCCTTGACCCGTGTTTCTAGATATTCCTCTCATATAGATATTTCTTCTACTTATGTTCTCTTCATCCCTTCAGTTTCACCTTTGCTTTATTCCTGTCTCTTTGTAGTTTAGTAACTTGGTCTTTAGTCTATTTTGTGTTTCTCACTCATCCTCAGTTTCTCTCCTGTGTTGGTCTCTAGTGTTTACTTCTTGTCTTTTATTAGTTTAGTCTGTCGTTTTCCTGTTTTCTGTTTATTCATTAGTTTTCTGTTTATTCATTATAGTATTTTTCAGCCTTTAGTTCCAGTGTCTTGTTATGTTCTGTATCTTGTGCTTTTATCTGGTTCAGTCCTAGTGTTTTGTATTGCCTCCCATCCCTCAGCTTCATCAGTCACACCTGTAGGTCATTCTCATCAGAAATCAGTGCACCTGCTCCCATTGTCTTCACTCACATCCTCAGCAGTTTTTAAACCCAGTCATGATCTGAGCTCCTTGTTGGAAGCATCAGGTTTGTGTGGGTGTGGGGTAGAGAGGGAAACTGTGGAACATGCTTTGTGTAGCTGTATAAAATATGAGGAAAGTAGAGGAAAACTCGGGGACAAATTAAAAAACATAGGAGGTGGGGGGACGAATGTAAAGATTTTGTTAAATGGTGAAGACAGGAAACATAAGTTGATGATTGAGTATTTAAAGCAAAGTGGTTTGTTGAATATAATCTAGTTATTATAATGTTTGTTTTCTTTTCGGCGCTCTTATTCTGACTCACACTCCAGCACAGTAGGTGTCGGAAATGCACCTAGACGTTAGATGCCACCCGCCTATAAACAGAAAGAAAGAAGAAGAAGAGCTCCTTTTGGTTCTTTGTGTTTTCGTCCCTCTGTGCGTTTTTAGATCATTGGATTACGGTACATGTTCCTGCTCTTGTGCCACACCACGACCTTTAAAGTAAAACCTTTAGTTTTTTCTTACCTGCCTGGCTGCCTCCTGGATTTCCTCCATTTTCTACCTTGAACCAGGTTTGTAAATGACAAAATGACCTGCAATTGTATAGAACCTTTCAGTCAATTAGGCTGTTCCTCTTATTGTGAAACTGTGAGAGAAGTTCTTTAAATTGTGTTACGAATGATGCTGCTGAAGAAGGCAAATGAGGGATCCTCATACTCAAAGTGCCTCTTTTTATTTTTTTTACAGTAAAATATATCTAAAATCCTCGGTTTCAATTATTATTTAACCAAATATAAGACCATCCTTCTATAAAGAACCTCAGTCACCTTTGAACAATTGAACTTTGATAAGCAGATCAACGCAGTAGTCAGGACTAGCTTTTATCAATTTAGAGCCATCTTCAGGTTTAAGCTCTTTCTTAACCGTTCATTCATGCTTTCATTAGTTCACACCTTGACCACTGTAACGCCATACATGCCGGCCTGCCCAAGTCCTCCATAGCTCGTCTTCAACTAGTTCAACACTCTGCGACTCGTCTCCTCTCAAAGATATCTAGGCAGAGCCATGTTACTCCCATTCTCTTCACTGGCTCTCTGTATTTTTCCAAATACAATGTGTTCAGGTTCAAGAGTATTCGCGGCCTTGGCCCTGCCGATCTCTCCGACTCTGTCTCTACGTAAGCAAGCACGGCCTACGAGGTCAACGGGCAACTTCATTCTAGAACTTCCACGGTCTTTATACAAACACTGAGGTGACCGCTCATTTTTAGTGATGGCCCCTTCAACAAACTCCCCGATGACCTGTGTCTGATGACAGATTTGTTTACTTTGAAATAAAAGTTTGGAACTTGTCTATTTCTGCAGGCCTTTTATTATTAGGAATTTTCTCCTCGCCATTCACCCTTTTTATTCTTCACTTTTAGCTTTTTGTGTTTTTTTTTATTGTAAGGTTTTTATATTCTATCTTTTATCGTAATCTCTATTTTTATGCTCTATAGCATTGGTTCGGGCCATGTCTGGCTCGGGTGGCCCCCTCTTTGTGGCCCCCGAACTCCACGCATACTATTTTGCAGCATTTGTGTCGCAACGCTTGGTAGTAATATTGCTGCAATGCCGGACTTGTGAATGCATATTACACCTTGGAGCAACAGAGGGAGGTGTCACGATCATGTGTGGAGTTACGGCCAAGCTCTGACCGGCAACTATATTGAAAAGGAAAGTAAACGCGGCCAATAAGTTTCACCTTTTGTAAACAGAATCAGCTGAGATGGAGTGATGCAGCACTCCAGGAGCTGGAGGTCAGATTGTCAGAGGCAGCCACCTTCGATCGCAAAACAAACAAGTTAGGTCCAAGATAAACGGAAGTCCCCCACAGCTCAGAGACCACCCCCATACCCCCTTTGTACCACCATGTAATCTTTTGTTAAAAAAGAGACTATGGGCACATTGCTGCCATGGATTGACCATTTATAAACGACCTTAGGCTCCCTGATGCCGACTCAATGTTGCGGCTAATTGGCGGCATCTAAAAGAGGCTAGTGACTACATCCCTCTTTATTTATTAATTTATTTATTTGAAAAGACCAATAAAAGGACTAACAACCCCACCCCCCACCCCCACTCCCACCCCACCTTGTCGACTTAGAAGGTGAACTGCTTTAATTTAACCTTCTTTCTGATAGGACTGATATATCAGACTGTTTATTTCACTGTAGAATTCTTACAATGCTCCTTTTAAAGAGTTAAACGTCAAACAGTTTTTAATATTAAAGCAAAAACAACAATTAGATGTCAGAAATCTAAAGGAACTAATCTCCAGAGTCCTTAAAATGACTCATGCTTTGTCTCTTTTCCTTTTAAGGCCCTTAAGTGTGGTCTCCACAGCACACAAGTGAACAACAGGATGCTTCTGCTTTGTGGAGGCAGCGTAAAGCAGTAATTTGTTGCTCATCTAAAAGCAATAGTGACAATTAGACCAGACAGTTAGAGCCAGAAGGAATGGAAACAAACAGAATTATTCAGAACCTGCTGGAACCTATAAGTGTGGGTGCTGGAGGGTCTAGCTTAGTTTGCTGTGTTTTTATCACGGTTTGCAGAACAAACAAAAATAAGGATTAAAGTGGGACACATTGTTCTACAAAGGGTGGTCAGGGATCTTTACATCTGTAAGGCAAAAGATGAATGTTGTCAGTGCTTGACTGTTTTGCTCAGCTTATTACATGTTCAATAAGTGTATGGGAACTAGAGAAAACACGTACGCCTTAAATCAAACAAGCACAGGCTTGAGCTGAGAACACTGGAGCCCCTATGGTCAGGGGTTTAAGGGAGGAGGCAGTTTAGTTTGTTAATTAGAATTCCAACTGATTTGAATACCAAGCAAATCTATTGTGTTTAAGGCGTTAGTGATGTGTGAAAACTGGATTGTGCTGGATCAGCGTTCTCTCCCCTAAACTGGAAACGGGCATTAAAACACTTCTGATGAAAACAGCGTTTGCTTTGAATTGGGATATTTTTCTGTCGTATTTATTGCCGTTTTGTTAATTTTAATTTTTGCTCTCATTTGCACGCATCCTGGGTGATCCTACAAAAACTACACAACTCTAATGTGTGTTTACATCAAGGGTCAAAGGGATGGTTCACTGAAAATCCACTTTTTAATTATTCATTCGGATTATAATAAGTCACTGAGTTTTTGATGAAGGCTGAATATGTCACCTAACTCTATTTCCTGCATTAGCTTCTGATAGAAAACAGGGAAACACCAGCCTGACAGGTCTACCTCACACTGTCACTTAATTATGGACTAACCCATCATGACTAATGACGGGGGAGGCTGTTGTTTTAACGTATTGACTAGTAGAACCGATGTTAGCATTAGAAACTCAGCAACACAGCAGAGCTCATTCAGGCTTGTGTTATTTGTGGAGATAAAACGTAAACATTGCAAAGCAAACAGTCTGTAGTACCTGCCGTCTGAAGCTACTTTCTCCTCCAGCTGACTTGTACTTCCTGAAACGAATACATCTGGGCTCCATTTCACAAAGCAGGTTTAGTGAAAACCCCAAGTTATTCAACAATCAAATGAGCGCAACGCTGGTTTTTCGGTTTCACAAGGCCAGTTTAGCAGAACTCAGTCAGTTTCCAGGGAAACACAGTCTGTGAACCTAACCTGCTCAGTGGCAGGTTAGTTGCGAACAACTCTTTACGGTGAGCATGCAGTCTGAAATCTGCGGCAGACATGGCGTGTCTTTTGTAAGAGCCTGTAGATGTGGAGGCGCAAATCCTCCGCTGAAATCTCCATCGGGAGAGAATAATCAGACCCCGTGTGGATGTTTTTATCCCTTCCTAATGAATACCTGTACGAGTGTTTCCGTTTTTCTAGATCGTTGATCATTTATTCAAATAATATTCTCACCCAGCACATTACTCATTTCACTCACCGTCGAAATGTTCTTCGCTCCGACCAAATCCTTTGCATTGCACTTAGTTTTTTTTCCGACTGGGAGGTTTTTATATAACATTGGGGATCCAAGGCAACTGTCTGCAGAGCTGTCAGGAGTGTGACCCTTGCACTGAAGCGCTTGGTTTATACATTTGTCGTGTTCCCGGGACGCAGAACCACAAGACATCTCAAGGAAGTGTTCCACAGAATTGCAGGTATCAGTGTAAGCCAGGTGTGGCCAACCTTGGTACTCAAGAACCCCTATCCAGCTTGTTTTATGTGTCACCCTGCTGATTCAGTGGTAAAATCACCAGTTCGACAGCTAATCAGGCTCTGTAGAAAAATGCTAATCACCACTGACTCCAATCAGGTGTGTTGAAACGGGGAAACTTCTAAAACATGTTGGATAGGGGATCTCGAGGACCAGGGTTGGGCACACCTGGTGTAAGCAATAATTAATGTCATCGAGCTTAGAGATTGGAAGCACTCCCGTACGACATTTCAGGGTTTCCAGGTGTGATCGGCTGCACTGATGGAACTCATATTCCCATCATATCTCCTTCAATAAATGAAGGAGATTATGTGAATAGATCTGCCCCCAGTATTAATGTGCAGGTAAGCTAATTTTTTTCACATTCCAAATGAAATATACTTTGCATTACAGTTACTGAAGCTAATTTATCTTTTCAACTATAACGAGATTCACCACCTCATCAGCAAAGTGGCCTGACTCAGTGCATGACTCTCGAATTTTTTGTCCACACTAAGTGACCTATTAGCCTGTGGTGAGTTTAAAGGGTATGGCTACACCCAAAGGTGACAGATCACCCCTTACCCTGAGCTCGGCCCACAGCAATGTTACAACGTGGCACACTACAGTTCATGAGCCAGGGTGGAGATGACCATCGGGGTGCTCAAGGCCCGATTCCAGTGCCTGCGTATGCTCAGGGTCACCCCAGAAAGGGCTTGTGACATCATTGTGGCATTTGTAATTTTATACAACATTGCAACAATCGGAGGGGAACAACGCCCTACCCCCGATGATGCACACAATCCTCCTAACCCTCCTGATGATGCACAAGATGGGAGAGCTGTCAGAGACATGGCCTGCTTGAATCATTTTAATTGAAGGTCACCTCTCCAAAGTCAAATGACAACATGCCTCTTATTTAATGAGGTCTCTTTTATCTCCTGTAAGTGCAAATGTTGTACAATTAATCCTCTTTTGGTCAAATAAATAAACATAATCCAATTGTAAGCATATCATCCCACCTTTAACTGATGTTCCAGCTGTTGTATTTCTAATTCAGTTTTTTTCATCTACAGCTTTATATGTTGAGCTTTTACTCAAGAGTCTCGTTAACGGATGGCTTAGCACTTTTTTGCTGCCCCACCTAGATTTTATTTGCATGTTTTTGTTGGTTTTTAAATGGTTTTATGTTTTTATTTTTTATGTTTATTTCTGCTGTGCAGTGCTTTGTTTGGTCGTTGGGCCATGTGAAGGCGCCATATAAATAAAGTTTAGTAGTAGTAATATGCTCCATTTCCAGATTTGACTTGAAGATCTTAGTTTCTTAGTAAACCCTGTACAGGTGTTTGATGGGGAGCTACAGGAGCACATGACAGTCATTTCAAAGTGCCGTGTCTACTTTGTAGCATATTAAGTTGTGGGTCAAAGCTGAACAATTGTCCTACTGAGGTAAGCTGTGATGTGGAGATTGATGGACCCTCTTCCTCGTGGCTGGACCGTTTGGGATTTCCAGCATTGCTCTGTTGGAGAGAAAGAAGCTGCAGGTGGAGTTCAAGAACCCTTTTATTAACTTAAACCGATGTTATTTTATCAAGGTGCTGACCTCAACAGGCCTCTGCATCTTCCCTCTCTTTTGCAGCTACTATGGTTTCAGCATCCTCCTCCAATATAAAAGTTTGTCATATTTAACCCATTATTAAAACTCTGGAATAGTAAGAGTTGCTTCTTACAACAGCAGGGATGCCTTCTACGATGGAGGGGTCCACAAGACAGATTACACCATCTAGCCCCCCCTAGTTTACTTCTCCATTTTTGAAGTACAATGCATTTCCCATCCCATTTTATTTATCAGAATATCTTTAGATTAATATTTGAAAGCTGCCAAGTACAGTGAACTGTAGCTTACAGATGAATGGATGACCATCTACCATTCCCTTGAATAACTTACCTCTTATGTAGGCCCTTGTGTCCTGAGGTGGAGGCACATATAGACAATATGAAATACTGGCAGCAGTGGTATAGTTCAAGATTTGTGAGTTTTCATCTAGTAGACCCGATTGATCATGCGCCCTGATCAGCAGCTCACGTGCCGTACAGAAGGCTTGAACGCGTGACTTTTCAGCTAAACTGATCTCAGGCTCAGGAAGAGAAAGTTCCAGAGTCTGGGGGCCACAGCAACAAATTATCTGTCACCTTTGACCTTTAGCCTGGTGCTGCACAACCAGTAGACTGATCACTGGACCTCAGGGACCTGATGGGGGTGTAGGGACTAAGATCACCAATGTAAGATGGTGCTTGTCCATCTAAGGCCCTACAGACCAGAACCAGGATCTAGAAATGAACCCTGAAGTTGACTGGCAGCCAGTGAAGCTGGAGGAGAAGTGGGGTGATGTGGGTGTGTTTGGAGGACTTGGTCAGAAGCCGAGCACAGGCATTCTGAACCACCTGTAGACGGTTCAGGGAGGTTCTGCTCAGACACGTGAAAAAATAATGAAAATGACTGCCCCATTCACTGATTTTGGTAGCAATACATATGTCATCTTTGCTCTGATTGGTCCTAACGCTTTCCACTTGTGTGCAGAGACTGTTTGAAAGACAATCTTAGATTCCACCGTATGATCGAACTGTTTATTGATCATGGCCATGCTATATTATTTACATAAATAAGATGGCTTGCTAAGCTACATCTCTCCCACATTAAAGGTGCATTATGGAAGTGTGACAGCCAAAACATGTATAGCAATAATAAATGTCTTCTTCATACATTCTCCTGCAATGCCCTGGTCCTGTAGAATGAGCCCTGGCATTTTTACTGTGATTGCCTGTTTTTCTGTAAAATCACAGAAAAAGAGAGATGCTCGGGTCGAGCAGGTTGCTTCATGCGCGTTCACGCTCAGGCATCGCCCTCCGAACCGTTCTTTGAACGTTGTTTCAGCTGTCATCAAGAATATAAATGTCACAGATACAGAAGATGCCACTGGCGCTTTAGCTTGCCTAGTAAGACTTTGGGCTTTTGTGCAGAAGACCCGAGTTCGATTCTGAATGTGAACACAGTTGTTTTAGAATTTCTTTTTTACATTAATGATAAATTTTTTTACAGTAAGATGCCCACATTTTTACTGGAGACTCGCCGAACGGCATTGAATTCACAGATAAAAAAGATATGGGTTCAACTTTCATTTTGGAACAATTTTTCAAGCAAGGGAAGGGAATGATCTGAGCATGCAGGAGGACTGACCCATCTTAAACCTTTGTCGGCTGTGCTGAAGAGAGAGGTACAGAACCAAATTATTTCATTAATTAGCTGCGTGTTCTCCTGTCCTCTGTCCTCCGGGCCACACACACACACACACACACACACACACACACACACACACACACACACACACACACACACACACACACAAGGGACTGTCTCAGCTGTTATTTTTGTTAAGGAGTGTGCATGTACAGCATGCGCGCCTCATGCACAAGCCTACTATTGAAGCTGCCGTTACGCTTTTGACCTGAGGGGGCAATCACGAGCATAAAATTCAGAACTCTGTAAAGTCCCTTTAAGTACCTCTTCTGGTGGTAAATCCTGCTTGGGAATAGCCTAGGGAACTAGACCAAATTCTTGCTTTGCAAAGTTTAAATAATACATTTATTTAGTCTGGCTTGCCAGGCTAGCTTGGGAAGTGATGTCAAAGGTAAAATCGTCATTCCATGTGGCCTAGGGCAATCTTGAACTCAAATTGCTAAAAGAATGTGGATAAATCCGTTCTAGACCTCATCTGTAAATTAACTGAGCGCATAACTAAATACATCATCAGTCAACTGTGACTGCTTTTATAATTGTATTTAGTGCTGCCTGCTTTAGATCAGATTACCCAGGATTCATGTTAACATGAGCTCTGAACTGCCCCTATAACATCCAAACAATGTTGCTTTAAACCCTTAAGATTCCCTGCACCTCTATAACTCACACTGTGTTATACACCACATCTATTCATCCTTCAAAGCATTATTGTCTGCATAATATTCACTTGTTTATCTCTCCCCACAGATCTGGATGAAATATTTTCTCAGTGCAAAAAAGAAAAAAAACAAACACTCATTGTTATTCAATGAATCCACCAAGGTTTTGATGTATTCATGAGAGGCTCTGTAGATAAGAATTTACTCCATTGTAACACAGGTTAATAGTCATGAGAAGAAAGGAGTGACATTTTAAGGAACACAAACCAATGAAATATTTTCTTTTTCACACTGCTGCATCTGATAACCTCCTGAGTGTTTTTCTGCCTACACACATGCCACCTTTGCACAAAGGTCAAAACTTTCAAAAAAGTATTTCAGGGTTTCTGTTAGACAAGCAAAATGTTATGGTAATGATCTGGGCTGAGCTGCTGCTCAAAAGGGCAACAAAAAAATAAATAAATACAAATAAAAATGCAATTTTCTGTTTTTGTTTATGGATGAACCTTTCAGAGTGGCCATACAAGCTGGGCTCTGCAGGACTCACAGAGGATTGGCTCAGATGATGAGAATTTGGATCACCAGTTTATAAACCACATGCATGCTTTGTTAACTGTGCTAGGGGTTTTAAACGACTCCTGGATATCAGAAAGTGTACTTATGTGGAATGACGCAGCAACAAGAGATGTTTCTGTTAAAACTGCATGAGACTTGTCTGACTGATATATTCACACCAGAAACAAAATGGTTGCACGGTGAAACAGTGGTTATGCAAAATCTGTTGCAGGTTTGAAAACTACACTGCCATAAGCTGTGAGAACTTTAAAGAGGATGTGTGGGTCTCTACGGCCTCTAGAAACACTCCTGACAAACAAAAACCTGTTGATGACAGAAAGACAATTCGAATAATATTACTACTACTGTGTTTACAAGACACACTGTTGCGGTAATTTTACACCAATTTTCCAGCATGGTGTGTCTTGTAAAAAGGGTTAGAGGCTCTACTATGAGCCCCTCCTAGATATTGGAGCCTCTCAGCAGGGTAAAAGTGGCAGAGTCCTGAAACTGCTCATTCTGGAATAAAACTGCTGAGATGAAAATGTCCTACTTGAGAGGGATTTAGTACAAATAACTTCATCAACATGTTTTGAGTCAAGCATGAAACTATTATAACTTCTCAAAAAAGGTCATGTCTCCTTCAAAGAAATTCGTCTATAGTCCCACTCACTGGCCACTTTATTGGGTACACTTTGATAATCACTGGCTGAAACACGTTTGCCTTCAGAACTGCCTTAATCCTTCACGACATCGATTCAACAAAGTACTGGAAACATTCCTCAGATTTTGGTCCATATTGACATGACAGCATCACACAGTTGCTGCAGATTTTGTTGGCTGCACATCCATGATGTGAATCTCCCATTCCACCACATCCCAAAGGTGCTCTATTGGACTGACATCTAGTAAGTGTGGAGGCCAGTAAACTCATTGTCATGTTCAAGAAACCAGTCTGAGATGATTCAAGCTTAATGGTGCATTATCCTGCTGGGAGTAGCCTTCAGAAGATGGGCCCACTCTGGTCATAAAGGGATGGACATGGTTAGCAACAACAATCATGCAGGCTGTGGCATTTGCAACAGTGATCAGTTAGTACTAAGGGGCCCAAAGTGTGCAACGAAAATGTCCCCCCACATCATGAAACCACCACCACCAGCCTGAACCATTGAGGCAGGATGGATCCATGCTTTCATGTTGTTGACTCAATTCTGACCCTGCCATCCAAACGTTGCAGCAGAAATCAAGACTAATCGGACCAGGCAACATTCGTCCAATCTTCTTTTGTCCAATTTTGGTGAGCTTTTGTGAATTGTAGCCTCAGTTTCCTGTTCTTAGCTGACAGAAGCGGAACCTGGTGTGGTCTTCTGCTACGGTAGCTCGTACCTAAAGGTTTGACGTGTTGTGCATTCAGCGATCCTCTTCTGCATGCCTTGGTTGTAATGAGTGGTTATTTGAGTTACTATTGCTTTTCTATCAGCTCGAACCAGTTTGGCCATTCGTCTCTGACCTCTGGCATAAACAAGGCATTTTTCCACAAATCCTAGATCTGGTTGTGCATGGCAATCCCAGAAGATCAGCAGTTTCTGAAATACTCAGACCAGCCCATCTGGCACCAACAACCATACCACATTCAAAGTCACTTAAATCATCTTTCTTCCCCATTCTGAAGCTCGGTTTTAACTGCAGTGGATCGTCTTGGCCATGTCAACATGCCTAAATGCATTGAGTTATCACCATTGACTGATCAGTAATTTGCGTTAACGAGCAGTTGGACATGTGTACCCAATAAATTAGCCAACGAGTGTAGATTTTTAATGGGAAAAAAGGCTGAATTTCACAAAGATTGAACAAAATGTCACAAACCTAAATCAATCTCCTTTGACATAAACAGTACAAGGACTGACCGCTGCAGCATGATCTAACTCTTCTAACATCCAGTATTATGGAAATGTGTTATTACTCAGCGTACTCTAAACATAAGGACAAAGAAAAAGCCTACCCTTTGATTTTATCTCAGACTTTTCCTCTGCTTGTGTCAAAATAAAACAACCTGGCTGGAACTTTCCCATTATAATGTCTGAAGGACAATTCCCAGACAAACAAATAAAAAACAACCAAGGTCAGAGAATCAAATATAAATTCACATGGTTTAACTGCAGACCTAAAATGTTTTAGATAGTAATGTGACTGTGAGGATGGAGTGATGGAAGGGTTAACCAAATAACAGCACAATGCATTTATTCCAGTCAAAGAGCTCACTGATGTGCTAAAAGTATTTTGCTCATTTCATATTCTGTGCAGCACTAAAGCAAGTTCATTGGACCATTAAGTGTTCAAAGTGCCATCAATGCAGGAGTCACTTCTAAAGGTATACAGTGCTGGAAATAGTTCATCCTTGACAGAAAAATCTCTGAGTAATTAGTCATTCTCACGTGGCTTCATGGTTTAAGTTGTATGCTGAATATTGTTTTTCTCTTTGAGATGATAAAGCGAAAACAACATTAAGTGACTTAAAGGTGCAATTTGTAACAATGGCATCCAGTGGTCAAATGTGGTGCTAGTGGGGAAACGGATCAAAAACTCAGTTTAGATCGTATCATGGTTTCCAGTCGTGGATCGGATCTTTTTTCAGATCAGCAGAAAGAAAATAAAAGGAAAAACAAACTTTATTTTGTAGAACGCTTAGTGCAAAGTTTTTCTTCTCAGTTTGCTACTTGCTATATCATCCATCCATCCATCCCTCCATCCATCCATCCATCCATTGTCTGAACCCGCTTGTCCACGTAGGGTCGCGGGGGGGCTGGCGCCTATCTCCAGCGGTCAACGGGCAATCAGGCGGGGTACACCCTGGAGAGAGAGCCAGTCCATCGCAGGGCAACACAGAGACACACAGGGCAAACAATCATGCACACACACACTCACACCTAAGGACAATTTAATTGAAATCTTTATTTTGAACACAAAAAAAAAAAAATTTAAGTACAACAACGTAGAATTCAGAGAGACAAATAATTACCTCAAAACAAACAGAAAAAGAAAACGAGCAGTCACAACTAAACGCTCCATACTGTACATTAATGCCACAGTTTTGCACATACCAGCCTCTGTATATTTTATATCTCTTATCTTATTGTTTACTTTATTCATTTGTATATTTAGATTAGCCATTTTTATATTTTACATGTTTTTACATTACTGTATTGTTACAACGCTGTTGCTGTGAAGCTCGCACACAAGAATTTCACTCGCATGTACTGTACCAGTGTACCTGCACATGTGACGTGACAATAAGTGATTTGATTTGATTTGATATATGTTTCTATCTACATACATGCACATACACACCTATTCACAATTTCAGTATCCCCAGTAACACTTCATAGTATACACAACCTACAGATATATATATATATATATACACACACACATACCATCATACCCATGCCCCCGCAAAAAAAAAAAAAAAAAAAAATAATAATAAATAAATACATAATAAAATTTCTCAATGTGATCAAGTCTCTACCTCCTCCCTGTACCCTGCAAAAACCATATCCTTAAACCGCTTTTTAAACTGCACCATGTTCGGACATTGCTTCATATCTTTACCCAGTCTGTTCCACAGCTTCACTCCACATACAGAGATGCAAAAACTTTTTAATGTTGTTCGGATATGTAACGTGAGGAAATATGGGTTTTCTGTCACAAAGGTGGTGTTGGACTCAGCTGGGTCAAAGCTGGGTCGCTGAGAACTTTCACCCACAGATTAAGACCTGAATGCCAGCGAGTCTGGGAGGAAACCATAACATCTGCCACCTGCAGCGTCCAGAAGACGTGTTTCCATGAGTTGTACCCAGAACAAGTCAAAACATAAAGTTTAAACTTCCTTTTCTTGTTTTGAATGTTAAAAGTTTAATCATCAATTTGCTCATTATAAATGTGTTTTAATCAAATGAATGACTATTATGCTTTGGGTAATTATAAGAGATTTAATTAGTCCATTCTTAATTAAATGTTAATGTTGAGAATGTTTGGTAACGACCTTCACACTCCTGCTTCTTCACACACCCAAACACGCCCACGCACATCTGCTCACAGTAAACTCCAAAACACATTTGCTGACGTACAAGTTTTGCTTTGAGAGGAGAAAGGCTTTTGGTAAGTTTCAGTCTTATGATTTCAGTTCGTGCTTGACAACGAAAGAGAGAGGACCTGAATAAACGCTAAAAGGGGGGAGCCGGTTGGCTCGTCCCCCCACCCCCACCCCCCCACCCCCCCTCTCACGCTGTTCCTGTCAGCAAGACAGAATAGCTGAATCGCAACTTCTAACGCAGACTCCTACAGAGTCTTTGATTTTTGAGTGAATTAACTTAAGAAAGCGCATCGACAAAACGCTTTGCCATCAACGTGTACCGAGGGCAACTCTGGACCGGTTCCGTTCGACACCTACGTCTCCCCTGTCAGCCGCTGGTGTCATCTGGATGAACCACCACCATCCTCCACGGCCCGGATCCGAAAGAGGGTCCACAAGAGTTCAGTGAGACAGAGCACGGTGTTTAGCGTTTGATGCAGTTCTCTGATAAGACCTAAGTTTATCCAAACCATCACTTCACTCAGACACCTGTTCTTCCTGAAGCAAAATCAGACTCACACACGCATTCATATCACAACATTCTCAATCTTCATAAATTCACCACAAGGTCTATTTGATCATATCAACTGTTAAAGATTGTCCCACAAGTTGCCAATGTTGATTGTTATTTCCTGTTTGTCAATTTCAAAATCATTAGTTTAATTTGAAGAATTAAAACTTTTAATTGTCAAACTGGTTTCCTCATTGAACTGAAACACAGACACACATATATTATCGTCAGTTTATCGATGAAAACAACCTTTGAGTCTTCTTAACAATATAAAATTTGGTTATTGATTTATTAAAAATTAATATTCCGAATTAATACGTAGCATGGTTCCTCTTTCATAAAAGAGCTTAAAACCACAACGCTACAATATAACTGAGCCAAGCCAGTTTCCCTTACAATATGGCTGAGCAAGCCAGTTTCTCCTACAGATACAAGGAAGTTGTAAAATTAACTCCCCTCTCAAATTATATCCACGCTCCCTTATAGTAAACAGTTTTAGAATATTATCAGGAAGCAATTTATTTATTGCTTTATACATAATTTGAGCAGTGAGAAAATGAACTAGATCTGTGAATTTTAGAATTTTAGCTTTTAAGAACAGAGGATTCGTATGATCTCTATAACCAGTTTTATGGATTATCCGTATTGCCCTTTTTTGTAATATAAAGATTGATCATAGCGAACATTTGTAGGTATTGTCCCAAACCTCTGCACAGTAATGCAAATACGGTGCAATCAGGGAACAATAGAGAATGTGGAGTGCTTTGTGGTCCAGAATGTTTTGTACTTTACTTAAGATAGAAACACTTCTTGATATTTTGTTACGTATATGATTTATATGAGATTTCCAGTTTAGTTTATCATCTAAAATTACACCAAGAAACTTATGTTCAAGTACTCTTTCAATTTCCACACCATCTATATGGATCTGCACTTGTGCATTTTTAAGGGAATTCCCAAATAAGATTATTTTAGTTTTACTTAAATTCAGAGATAGTTTATTCCTGATGAACCATCTTTTAATTTTGCACATCTCTGTAGTAACTGTATCCAGCAGTTCCTTTAGATTCCCCCCAGAACAAAAATATTTGTATCATCTGCAAATAATATTAGTTTTAATATATCAGATACCCTACAAATAGGGCTGTCGCGGTTGAGGAATTCCCCCTGCGGTGATTCAGGGTGGCTTAATATTGCGGTGTGCAATATTATTGCAGCCCTTTTTTATTGCAGTACTATCTAAACATAATGTTTACACATTTAAAAAAGGTTAAAAATTGCCATGCCTTCTTTTATGACACTTTACTGAATGCAGATCAAAGGGCAGTAACAACACAGATCGCAGTAACGTTTGTTTCTTCGACAGTTGGGAGTCCGACTGAACTTAAAAACAACAAAATTCAGGAGAAGGTTAAACTTTTAAATGCAAATTTGGCTGCAGCATCTAACAAATAAGAAACAAGTCCCCATTTTGATTAGCTGTTTAAAATCAAGCATAAAAAATTACATGTACCGGGCGCACTATCATTTCACTTTCACACACACGAATGACGGTGATTTATAGCTCGGTCACGTCCTTGTTACCCACAAGGAAAACCAGCATGTTAACTATATACGGGTTGAGAGAGGATCTGAGAGGGGTGGCAACATTTCCAGCAACACTGAAAACCCTCTCGGATGGTGCGCTCGTTGCACTAACGCACACGTACTTGCGTGCGACTCTGGCGAGCAAAGCGAATCTCTCCCGGTTGTTGCTCCACCATGTCGGGGGGTTTCTTTAGGGTGGATGCATTCCTCCTGCAGGTAGCGAGTGAGCTCCAGCTCGGCTCAAACTCTCTTCAGGACGGTTGCAGAAGCAGTGCTTGTCCGGGACTTCAGCAGGTCTCCGAGCATTTATTATTATTTTTTTGCTGCTGGTGGCAGCTCTGTCTCGGCCAAGGACTCTGGCTGCGCAGCAGCTGACGTACTGAAAACCAAAGTGCTCCCAAAGGAGCGAAGTAACATTTCGTTTTGATACCAGTGCAGCCATCCTTCTCAACATGCATCATTGAGTTGAATCAAGTTCAGTAATCACGGTGGCCCATGATGCAGCGCGGTGGGTTTCTTCATATTGCAATATTTCATTTTTGCGGTTACCGCGACAGCCCTACCTACAAATATCATTTATATAAAGAATAAATAATTTTGGACCCAGTACAGAGCCTTGTGGAACACCACAAGCAATGTCCAAACATGTTGAGGAATGGACAACCAGCTTCACAAATTGTTTCCTGTCACTTAAATAATTTTCCACCCATCGCAGCACAACCCCCCTTATCCCATACCGTTCAAGTTTATTAATTAATATGTCATGATTAATTGTGTCGAATGCTTTCTTGAGATCCAGGAATAGTCCAGCTGCATACTTTTTCTGATCTATGGCATTTGTAATCTCCTCAATTGATTTGATTAATGCCAGAGATGTTGAACTTTTCAATCTAAATCCATATTGACTATCAGAGAGTAATTTATATTTATCTAGGAATTTGTCTAATCGTTTATTAAAAAGTTTTTCTAGGATTTTGGAGAATTGTGGTAGTAAAGAAATCGGCCTGTAATTTGTGAAGTGGTGTCTATCCCCAGTTTTATACAGCGGCACAACTTTAGCTATCTTCATTTTGTTTGGAACTTTTCCCGTCTGAAATGATAAATTGCAAATATATGTTAAAGGTCCAACTATTCCTTCAATGACCTTTTTAATAATTACCATATCAATATCATTACAATCAGTAGATGTTTTATATTTACACATGTGTACAGTGTCAATTATTTCTTTTTCCTCCACTGCTATGAGGAACATTGAGTTTGGGTTCCTGTCAATCAGGCTTTCTTTACAGTCTACTGCTGGCAGTGACTCAGGAATTTGCTCTGATAGTTTTGGTCCATTATTGACAAAATAATGATTAAAGCTGTTGACCATATCAGCAGGGTTTTCCATAATATTGCCATTGTCAATAAAATGTTGAGGATAACTACGTTGCCCAGAATTATTTTTAATGATACCGTTTAAAACATCCCATATACCCTTCATATTATATTTATTGTTATTCAAAGTTTTACTATAATACTCCTTTCTACATACACGTATAATATTGGTCAATTTATTTTTGTATTTTTTATATTTATTTTCAGCATCTTTTGTTCTATGTTTTAGGAATTCCCTATAAAGTATATTCTTCTTTTTGCAAGCATTTTGTAAAGCCTTAGTGATCCATGGTCTATTTGAGTATTTATGCTTCCTGCTGTATTTTATTATTGGACAGTTTTTATCGTACAATTCCATAAATATTTTTAAAAATGTACTATATGCAATATCAATATCAGGTCCTTTGTACACATTTTTCCAGTCCTGATTTAATAAATCGTTCTTAAGTGCATTCATAGTTTCATCAGTCCTTATACGTCTGTATCTCAGTTGTTCTTCATGCTGATTTCTCTTATAATTGGTGTTATAGACTGCAAAAACTGGTAGGTGATCACTGATGTCATTAACTAATAATCCGCTCACGGTGTTGTTTTCCATATTGTTGGTGAAAATATTGTCCAGTAAGGTGGCACAATGCGGTGTAATTCTGCTAGGCCTGGTTATTCTAGGATGTAAACTCAAACTGTACATGGTGTTTAGGAATTCATCAGTCATTTTATGCTTTTTCGGATTCAACAGGTCAATATTAAAATCACCACAGATAAACAAAACTTTTTGATTTGTTTTAGAGAATATTTCTTCTATAAAGTCATTAAATAGCTGAATACTAGAACCAGGTGTTCTATATATACAGCTAATTATTACATTTTTCTCTTTTTCCTTATAAATTTCGATTGTTATACATTCTAATAAATTGTCAATCGCAGATGTCATACTTTCCACCACCTTATAATTGTAATTTTTGTCCACATACACAGCCACTCCCCCTCCACTTTTGTTCCTTCTATTTACTAAATTCACATCATATCCCTCCAGTCCAAAGTCCAGTCCTTTTTCCGCATTGATCCATGTTTCAGAGATGGCAATAATTCCAAATGGATTTGTCAACTCATTTAGATACTCCTTTATGTTGTTGAAGTTAGCATATAGACTTCTTCTATTAAAATGGATTATTGGTAATTTATTTTCCGTAATGATCATGTGTTTAAACTGTTCATCAGTGAAGTAGCAGCAGTTATTGCTGATGTTGTAGAAGAAGTTATTTTCCGGGTCTATATCATTTTCTAAATCTAGAACATTATGATCTGTGTATTGAAATGTTCTCAGTTCCAGATTATCATAAACAGAATTCCAATGAGTTATATCGATATTGTTGCAGTTTGCGGATGAAGTTATTGTAGACTGTACCATATGTTGAGTTTTGTGTCACATCACGTGTTAGTAGTCATACCTCCAGTGTGAATTGAACCTCAGTATTTGTCCAGCTCCTCCAAGTTTCTGATGACCAACACTCTGGCTTGTTCTGGTGCTCCATTTAGTTTAATGAATACCTTACAATTGGTGGTCCATGTATTTTGAATTTTTTCCGATTTCTTCAAGTAACGTGCTTTTCTGGCGATGTCCGCATTTTTTTTTTTTTTTTTTTGTCAGATGTTCATTCATGAAGACATCGGATCCTTTCAGTTTCTTCCCTTGTTTTAACAGTGCTGTTTTGTATTTCCTGTTAACAAATCTCACAATGATGGCTGGTTTGTCACTGTCATTTTTTCGGGGTAGAGGATGGCAAGCCTCAATGTTGTTATAATCCACTTCCACACCTTTGGACCGCAGAAAGGTACCCACTTGAAGCTCCGTGGAGTTAACATCTTCCTCTCCTGACCCTCCTACATTGTCAGCTGCGACTGCCCGGGCGTATGACCGGGGTTTGATGCGAAGCCCCGTGATAATGACATCGTTTATCTGGGTGTGCTGCTCCAAATCCGCCACTCTGCTCTCCAGGTACGCCAGCCGCCTATCTTTCTCCGCGTTCTGGCTGCGGAGAGCCTTAACTTCCTCAACCAGGTCCAGGATGGCTTTCATCTGCATTTTGACAGCAGAAATCTCCTCTGTCATAAACTCCAGCGACTTCTTAATATCGTCACCGTCCTCGGCTGACAGAACCTTTTTCGGGCCCATGCTGAGAGACGCTCTGGTTAAAATCCAAGTCCCAAGCTAGCGGGCTAGCTAGCTTCCAATCAGGCTGCATGCTGCGTGCTCCTCGGGTGGAGAGCAAAGTCAAACAAACATCAGTGTGTGCTGAAAGTGCGGCATGTAGGAGTTTGGCTCACTCACTCACTCACGGCGTGTACCGAGAGATGCTCACCGTGCAGAGCTCAGGTCAGTTTGATCTGGGCAATCAATCAATTTACGCAGACCAATCGACCTAACAGTCATGTTTTTGGACTGTGGGAGGAAGCTGGAGCACACGGAAAGAACCCGCGCATGCACAGGGAGAACACGCAAACTCCATGCAGAAAGATCCCAGGCCAGGAAGCGAACCCAGGACCTTCTTGCTGCAAGGCAACCGCTCTAACCACTGCGCCACTGCTTGCTACATCATGATTGCTGAATAAATGTTAGAACGACTTGCCGTAGACAGCTCACTCCCTTCACTGTTTTGTGATTATTTCACAATAGAATTCTTACAAATTGCACCTTTTTAATAAATGTTACAATTTTAATAATTTTCTGATGGAAAAACTTCATTACATATTAGAACTTACACATTATTGCTGATTTTCAAAATTTGTCTAAAAACATTTTAGTTATGCTCAAACTGTCAAAATAATTTCAGTCATCCAATTAATTCTAACTTATTAATCTGCAGAAAAGCAACCCAACAGTGATTGTGGGCAAAGGATTTGTCACGCTGCTCAGTTTAAATGAAATAATTAGGCCAAATGTCAAATTTACCACAGAAAAATAATTCATGGCTACATATGATGGATTTAGACATTTTTGATGGTGTGTTTTCATTCTTACATTTCTAAATCATAAATGATTCTTTTGAGATGTCCACATCTGTTTGTCTCCCTCTTTTCCATTTCAGTCAGCTAAAGCTGCTCTGTTACAATTTGTGAGAAAATGAGAGAGAAGACTTGACTTAATGAGAATTGTTTAATTTCTTTTAACAGTTCTGTGAGTAATTAACTTGTTAAAGCAAATCGAAGGAAGCAAATCTCAGGAAATGTTAAATCAGATATTAATTTAAGCTACAAATGAAATATTTAATTATTTTCTGCTTAGAGGAGCCAGCAGACTCTGAATAGCTAACTACAGATCCTTTTACAATTAAATCAAAAATAATTGCATATTTCTAAGTTATGCAAAGAAGTTTTCATTTACTTTTTAGAATTTTCTTGCTAAATTAGCGCTGTCAGTTACCTTGGTGACCACAACTCTCCCACGTTACATTCATGGAGACAGCCAGGTAATGAGATGTAGAAATCCCACGCGCCAGTTTTTAATAGCTGCGTTTTCTTTCTACAGCTGCCTCTCTTCCAGTGCAACGGCCCACCTCATCAGTCAGAACTTTCCTTCCTTTAGCAGGACGTGGGAACACGGAGCGAGCGTTTGAACAGCGGCACAAAGACAAGGGGACAATAAGAGTCACTTATTAGAGATAAGATCTAGAACCATGATTGAACTTGCCATTAATGACTGGTTGACAAATCTTACATATGAAGGAAGTGGAAGTCTTTTTGTTATTTTTACAGGAACTGAGTTGCACCAGCATAGAGTGACAGTTAAGAATAGATAAATAATTAACATCGATCTCAGATCACTAGTGTTTGTGTGCAAAGAAATGAGACCAGAAATAGTCACCAAACTATAATTATGTTTGTGCATGTTCCAGACAAGATCGACTCATACCTCCCGGAGAAAATTTATCTCACAATCAGCGCTACAAGTAGAAGTAGCATCAAAAGAGAAGCAGCACAACTTTAAGACTTGGTAATCACTCATCAGAGATGAGACGTCCTTTCAAATCTAAATAATTCTCCTGCATGATTGTGACCTTAAAACAGGGGCACAGATAGGATTTTCAAACTGGGGGGGACAAAGTTCCAATGTACCCTCCCCCAAACACACACACGCGCACACACACACACGCACGTACACACACACACACACGCACGTACACATAGACAAACTATTGCAAGAGCCTTAACTAGAGCTCAGTCAGTTTGTATAATTTCATCCAATGGTTTACGTAAAAACTAACTTTTATATACGTGTTTGAAGCTATTATGCAGTGGAACGCTGGCAACAAAGCTCTGCCTGATCAACACTATAAATGACCCGCACTTGTATAGCGCCTCTCAGAGTAAGGACTCCAAAGCGCTTTACACTACAGTGCATCATTCATCCATTCACACACACATTTGCACACTGATGATGAGCTACGATGTAGCAAAAGCTGCCCTGGGGTGCACTGACAGAGGCGCCCCACTATTTAATTCAGTCATTTGTTATTCTTCCAATCAATTACTAACCAAAACCTCATGCTTTATGCAAAACGTTACATGATTTTCAGCATACCAATCTTTACAGAAAACATAAAAGCCCTAAAAAACTGCACATAAAATATAATAAGAAACAATATTCACTTATCACTTAGAGCAGTAGTTCCCAAACTTTTCAGCCTGACCAACAGATGTTCCTTCGTATTTTTGTTATTTATAAATTTTCATTATATTTGGAAAGTTTCTATTTATATATAAATATATAAATCTCTTTCAAATTTTATATTTTACTTTTTATGATTATGTGACACACTTGTCTTACATACAATGCATCGGCATCTGCCTCTTTTTACGGCTTTTTTTTTTTTACATTGTCGCTATGTCTGTCACGTTAGCAGTGTTTTTACCATCATTTCTACATCCATCACGTCCCAGAGAAGGTTAAAGCAACATCAAACCCAACGTTTGGAGCTTATAAGCTCCACACACCTCTCGTGCAGCACCAGCTGTCTGATGCTGCAGCAGGGTCAATCGTCCCGCTGGATGAGTGAATTTCTCCATCAGAGTCAATATTCTGCTTCATAATCAGAGTCAGTCATTACCAGACAAAGTGATCAGTCAACAAAGACCAGACCTGCCAGCAATTATACGTTTTATCTAATATTTGTGCTCTTCATGTTGCGCTCATCTCCTCCTCTCCCTGACTGGGAGCCTCTCGGCGGGAGGTGTTTATCAAACTCTAAAAACTCCCAAACATTGCTCAGCCTGAAGGTTCCACATCTCCACTATCTTCTGATGTAAAGTAGTAACTTCATGAGGGATCATATTTGTAGATGAGACTTGTTAAAGTCAGCAATGAGGCTTTGGCGCTTTTAACGAGTAAGTCCCAACACTGACAACAACGTACTGAAACTAGAACCAACATGCATAAACAGACAGATCGGTCCCGCCTACTTACACTGTTGGCCTTTTTTAAATACGCAGTAATCGTTGCTTGCCTTTTTCGCTTCATCCTGCATCCTAGCAGCAACCACTTTGGTGGCTCTGGAGTCGAAGTTTGTTTACATTCAGTGTAATTGGAAAAAGGAGCTTCAAGCGCTAAACCTCCGATTTTGTTTTCTTTCTGGCCTTAGTGGGGGGGACGGATCGGGGTCGATCTGAATCTGGGGGGGACAGATCCCCCCCGTCCCCCACCCTATCTGCGCGCCTGCCTTAAAATGACACCCAGTACAAATGGGTACACACAAAACATCGCTGATTTGTGGGTAAAATGGGCAAAAGTGTAAAATGGGGTTAGATTGTTTGGCTACACATTAACATGTTCAGAGAGTTTGGAAGAGAGCAGAAGGGTTTCCCACTGGGTTTAATAGTCCAGGAGCTGTGACGTGAGGTTTTGGCTTTGATGGATTGTTGTCTGCAGTTAGAGGGGAACTACACTAAAAGTTTATTTTCAGACTGGGAGGGGCCAGCAGCAATCTTTCTGACCCACCTCAAGGTCCTTGAGGTTTGCAGATCCTGGAGAGTGGGCAGTGTGCAGCCTTCTCAGCAGAAATGATGCCCCGCTTGAACATCTTTGGCTAGGAGCAGTGTGGATGGATGCAGTGATGGATGAAAATAACCATCACCGGCCTTGGCAGGTTGACCCACAGGGGGTACAGCTGAATAAACAAATGACTGCCCCATTAAAATTAGTCTGGGTGGTCTTACTTTTTTAGCAAAGGCTCAAGGGATTTTAAGTGGATCTTTTCTAACCTCTTGTAGCAACTAGCAGTAAGGAAAAAGTAAAAAAAAAAAAAAAAAAACACCAAGCAGATTATTTTATTTCCAGAGATAACAATGTGTTTATGTTATGGATTCTGAAACAGCCCAAAATTCTCCCATGAAGTTTATGTAATGTTACTTTTAGGTTGCTACTTAAAGCTGCAATGGGAATCGGAAGTCACCCCTCCCGTCAGCTATCATCGCGGCCACACTGTCACAACCTGTCCTGTCTCCCCATTCTGTTCAGTCGTGTCTCTCCTAATTGCTCCCACCTGCCTGTCGTCTCCCAACCACTGTAGATCCCAGCTCCTTGTGTATTTAAACCCTCCCAGTTCTGTGTTCCTTGTCTGTCCATAGCTTCGTCCCGCATGCTTACCATTAAAAACCTCTTCAAACATTCCTGCCCGCCTTCTTCCCCGCACCTGGATCCTCACCTCCGCTCGACTCACCTGTGCACTGTGACAGTTAGAAGTTTTTAGACAAACGTGAGAGAACCAAGTAATTATTATTTTTATCATTATATATTTTTCTATAATATATTTATAGCTATATTATATTAGAACATTAAGAGACATGAAAAAGATAGTTTAAACTAGCTTGTTTTGCAGATCAGCCGTTGAAACTTTACCAGGAACATTACTACAAGTAGCTATTTGAACTAGTTTAAAAAATTTAAAAATTCAGCACATTTGCAGTAATTTCAATTTAGCATTTAAATCCAACAGTACTGATGAGCTAACAACTAGTCTGAATACAACCAGAACTAATATGTATTCCTGCAATCTTAACCAGCTGCAGAGTCTGCAATGTCCAAGCATTTCATGCAACTTTTCTTTGTTTTATATAACTGCTATATATAACACTTTATACTGCTGTCAGATTTGCCAAACAATTATTTACATGGAATTGCTCGACTAATGCAAGATTTAATTACAGCAGTAGCAAAATGTAACACCAGCAGATTTATAAGTGAAGACCAGAAATAGGTTGTTTTTTATGTGTCTGCAATTTTTTTAATAGATTTTTTACTCTATTATTTTAGTGTGTTCTCGCCCCTGAGTCTGAGAGGACAGGGATTTCACTTATGAAGTATGAATTGAATATTAAAAAGCTGACTATGACTGAAAAACACCATAAATGGTAAAAGTGATGGTTGTTTAAAGGCTTTTAAGAAAAGTTCAAGTGAAAGTTTGGAGATTGGAACTGTTTGAGGATAACAAATGTAACGTGAGGAAATATGGGTTTTTCTGTCACAAAGGTGGTGTTGGACTAAGCTGTGTCAAAGCTGGGTCGCTGAGAACTTTCACCCACAGATTAAGACCTGAACGCCAGCGAGTCTGGGAGGAAACCATAACATCTGCCACCTGCAGCTTCGTGCCAGAAGATGTTGTTCCCACAGAAGATGTTGTTCCCATAAAAGTAGTCATAACATAACAAGTCTTAAAACTTTGTTTCTTGATTTTAATGTTAAAGTAACCATTATCATTTTGCTCATTATAAATGTGTTTTAATCAAATGAATGACTATTAGGTTTTGGGTAATTATAATGGATTAATGAAGCCATTCTTAAATAATGTTGAGGATGTTTGTTGCTGACCTTCACACACACTCAAGCACACAAACATTCACACACACCCACACACATCTGCTCACAGTAAACTCCAAAACACATTTGCTGACGCACACGTTTGCTTTGAGAGGAGAAAGGTTTTGGGTAAGTTTCAGTCTTATGATTTCAGTTCATGCTTGACAACGAAAGAGAGAGGACGTGTGAACAACCGCTAACGGGGGCACGGAGCCCATTGGCTCAATCCCCCCCCCCTCTCTCACTCTGTTTCTGCCAAGCCAGGCAGAATAGCTGAATCGCGACTCCTAACGCAGACTCATTACCGAGTCTTTTGATTTCTGAGTGAATTAACTTAAGAAAGCGCATCGACAAAACGCTCTACCATCCACGTGTACCGAGGGCAACTCTGGACCGGTTCCGTTCGACACCTACGTCTCCTGTCAGCCGCCGGTGTCATCTGGATGAACCACAACATCCTCCACGGCCCGGATCCGAAAGAGGGTCCACAAGAGTTCGGTGAGACAGAGCACGGTTTTTAGCGTTTGATGCAGTTCTCTGATAAGACCTAAGTTTATCCAAACCATCACTTCACTCAGACACCTGTTTCTTCCTGAAGCAAAATCAGACTCGCACACGCATTCATGTCACGACATTCTCAATCTTCATAAATTCACCAGAAGGTCTATTTGAGCAAGAACAGCATATCAACTGTTAAAGATTGTCCCACAAAGTTGCCAATGTTGATTGTTATTTCCTGTTTGTCAATTTTCAAAATCATTAGTTTAATTTGAAGAATTAAAACTTTTAATTGTCAAACTGGTTTCCTCATTGAACTGAAACACAGACACACAGATATTATCGTCAGTTTATCGATGAAAACAACCTTTGAGTCTTCTGAACAATATAAAATTTGGTTATTGATTTATTAAAAATTAATATTCCGAATTAATACGTAGCATGGTTCCTCTTTCATAAAAGAGCATAAAACCACAACGCTACATTAATGGTGCACTGTAAAAAAAATTCCGTTGTTTTTACAAAAATAATTTTGGCAGCTGTGGTTGCCAGAAAAATTCTGTAAAAAATACTTTGAACACGTAAACAGTTTTACTGAACATACAGTAATTACAACATTGTTTACTTGTAAAATTTACATATTGTCTCATTATTTAATACACATTTTGAGTGTGATTTTATAAGGGATATTTTGTTAAAGTAAACATTTTTTACTGTATTTTTAACAAAATATCCCTTATAAAAATCACACTCAAAATGTGTATAACTTAATGAGACTATATGTAGATTTTACAAGTAAACAATGTTGTAATTACTGTACGTTCAGTAAAACTGTTTACATGTTCAAAGTGTTTTTTACAGAATTTTTCTGGCAACCACAGCTGCCAAAATTATTTTGTAAAAACAACGGAATTTTTTTTACGGGTGAATTACACAATGTTTTTCTGATGAATTAACCTGATCATGCTGTTATTTTATGCCTTTTTCCAGTTGGATTTACAATAATGTTTGTTTTGTTGTGCATTAAATTAAATTCAATCTTACTGAAAAAGACCTTGCATAACAATAGAACTGTAAAAATACCAGTGCAAATTTTTAAATACTTCCTGAAATTTTTATTTAAATTTGCTTACAATCTTTTTCTTTTTAGTAATATTTAGTTAGGCATATGTAATAATATTTCTAAACAAACTACGATAGCCAACAAACGTTCACCACCTAAACGCAACTTTAAAGAATGAGGCTTTAGATAGAGAATCACTAATGAAAAAAATAAAAAACGTACACTTGAATACCTTTCAAACTTTTATTTTGAGCCTAATTTCACCAACTGTAAAAATATGTGGAAAAGTTTTAAGGTCCACAATTTTCTTACAAAGGAAAAAAATACTCTGCTGTCATGAAGAGCTTTAACATTCTAATAATTTCAGAACTCAACTTTCTAGAACAGTAAACATACTACCACTAAAAATCAGTATGGATTTGCTACAAAGCAAGTACAACAATGGAGAAACTGCGAACACTAGAATGCAGTGTAAATTTTTATGACGTTACTTCGCAACAGTCTCATAGTTTGAAAACTTTTTTTTTCTTTTTCGACTTTTGTCCAGTTGCAGACATCACACCATTTGTGATCTGAAAGTTCTTGAATCAAGGTGAGGACCTTGGGGTGCACATTATTTTTCCTTTTTTTTTTTTTTTACAAAGGACAAAAAAAAAATACTCTGCTGTGATAAAGCAAGAGCTTTAACAGGCCATTAATTTCAGAATGCAACTTTCTAGAACAACAAAGGTACTAGCACTTAAAATCAGAAAGGATTTGCTATAAAGCAAAAACAAAAATAGAGAAATGGTGAGTCTAAACTCTTATGTGGTTACTTCTTTACAACAGTCTCAGTCATGGTTGGAAAACTCACTGACTTTAGTCCAGTTTCAGACATCACGCCACTCATGATCTGAAAGTTCTTGAATCAAGGTGAGGACTCGGGGGTTCACATGCAGTCTGGATTTGCCGGTTTCTTCCACTTTGGTGCCCTTTTCCGGGTTGATAGAGAAGAAACACCTTAAGACAAGGAAGACAAACATAAAACTACATCAAAATTTGATTCACGAAGCACTGAACTTTAGATTTAAAGACCAAGTTCACAGACAAATAGTTTTGTACCTTTATTTGTATTATGACTGGTCACTGAGTTTAACATTAGGGCCAAACATGAAAATGGTCTACCAGTATCTCCTGAGCCCTTTTCAGACAGACATTCTGAAACATTTGCGGACAATTCAATCCGGTTTTTAATCGGAACTGTGTTTTCAGACACACCACTTTTGTACCAGAACTTGTCCTTTCGGCTGCCTTCACACAGCAAGGAAAAGTTCCAGATGTCTGACGGCGGCGGGGGGTGGGTGGGTGGGGGTGGGGGGTAGAATCAGACTTATGTTAAGAAGAAGAAGAAAATATCATTTCTATAGCGCCTCTCAAGATAAAAACCACGAGGCGCTTAAGCATAATTCTGCGCACACGAAGACGCATAAGAGACCTGGATGATGAAGCTCAATGGTTAAAGGAATCACTGAAGCGGTGTGAAGTGCTCCGTCGCGCGTCTAGACGGTACCGTAGGAGGCGAGCTGCCGTGGTTTGCCGCATGCTACAGCAGCGGGCTATCTAGGTGCGCACAGCGTCCCCCGGTCCCCTCCTCCTCCCTCTCCCTCTTGTCCGGAACTCTACCTCACCAGTCTGAAGCAGCCACCCTGTCCGTAACAAGTCCGGACCTGTTACTAGGGGCTTCGTCCGGATAAATTCCAGGAACACGTTATCCGGATGTTTGTATTCAGACACAAAGGTCTTACGGACAGAGTCCGGAACATTTCCGTTTTTCATGGCCTGTCTGAAGGGGGCTCTGCATTAGCTGTTAATGAAAAATAGACCGGGAACACTAGGATTAGAAAATTCAGACAACTGCACATCACGTTGTAAAGTTAGCATTCATGGACTTGGCCATCTTGGCTCATGATGGGGAAGGCGCTCCATGGCCAGCCAAGAGACATAGCATGGGAGTTGGCAACAGGAATCGGGTGAAGAAAACAGCAGAATTTGGAGACTTACATCATAATAATTGTGCTAGCTCTGCATTGTTGATGCTTTATCTCCACAAAGAACACAAGCCTTAAGGAGTTGTGTTGTGGAGTTGCTAATGCTAACTGTTAGCTTCTACTAGTCAAGATGTGCTCAGCTCACTTGTGGATGCTAAACCAACAACAGCTGCCCTTCTTATGAGAAAAGAAAGGTTGAGTCCATGAATGTAAATTTTCAGTGTGATGAAGATCTGACTGGCTTTTCTAATCTGAGCATTTTCCTTTGTCTATTTTCTATCAGAAGCAAAAGCACAAGATCGAGGTAGAACACTATTTTCACTTTCAGCCTGCATGAAAAACTCTGTGACCAATCATATTTCAAAACTAACCATTAAAAAAAATGTTTCTCCGTATACCTGCTCTTCAAACTATAAGCAAAACAAAGACATGGTACATTCTTCTGCAAACCTTTTTTTTTGTAAATCACATCTAAAAACATACCTCTGCAGAAACTCCAGTGTGCACGCTAGACCTGATGGGTAATGAATGTTCAGGCAGTAGTAGCTCCCAAACATCATGCAAAATGCAGAGATGAAGCAGGAGACGTTGTTGTGCCCAACTTCTTGATCCACACTCAACATGAACCGTTTAGCATAATAGCAGGATCGCCCTAAAGAGAAAACAAGAGAAAATTAAGACTTCTGATACAATAATAATATTTATATAAAAAAATAGAGAGAATAGTATAAAGAAAAACAATGGCATAGTAAGGTTAGACAAAATAATAATAATAAAAAAGAAAATATAAAGAAAATGACAGAACACAAATATCAAGTACAGAGGAAAGACATTAGAACATTGTCAAAGCACAAACAAAATATGCAAGACGAATTAAAGAAAACAAGACAAAAATCAACCAGAAAAAAAAACAACAACAAAATATTCTGAACTTACCACACACAATGACGGTAGGTGTCATGGGGACATTTTCCATCTGTACTTCTTCAGCCAGACATGTGTCCTCCACATAGAAAAACATTGCTTCTTCCTTTTCATCAAAGTAGTGAAGAAGTAGGAGCACCATCTCTTTAACATCTTCGGAAGAGCCGTCCAGTTCTCCTCTTATCATCTTCAGCTTTGTTTGAGCCTGGAAAAACCGTTTGTTCTTGTTCACACAAACAGTGATCATGTAGTTTAGCAGTCGTTTTCCCTTCAGATCCATGTTCCGCATGAATGTTTCCTTCAGTCCAAGCCCAGTTAGTCCTTTGTAGTGGACAGCCATGCCAACTTCTTCAAATAAAAGTGGCCACTCTTTCAAGATCTCTCGGATGCTTTTCCCCTGGTTAACATCTTTGCGCTGTGTGTAGAAAGTTGCCTTCATTAATTGCTTTATTTCCTCAGGATTTGCCTCCTTTTGGGCACACATTGTCTTAAGCTTTTCCTTCTTCAGCTGCTGGCTTTCAGGGGTTTCTCCAAGTGGCAGGAATTTTACATCCCAGTTGATGCATCCATAAGTGTCTTGAACCGAAGCTCGCTGTTCTGGAGTAATTTCATCAGTGTCTGAGTTTTCAGAGCAGTGCTTTCGCTTTCTTATTTTGGGAACTGCAGATCGCTTCACGTTCTCTAGTCGATATTGCAGTTGTTTGACCAGAGAATGATAGCCAGGGCCAATGACATCACCCTCGATGACGTCTTGTAGAGATTTTGGATATTTTGCCACCATCTTTTTTGCTACTTCTGTTGAACTTCTTTTACCTATGGAAGAACTTTTTTTCATCATTTCTGATACCACAATCCTGACCATCTCCCTCCTCATTTTTGGACTTGGCCGTTTTCCTCTCTCCAATGACTGCATCAGTTCCTCTGGAAACTTTCTCCATGGTATCTCAAAGGTATCCACCCAGTCGATTTCAGATGTCTGGTTGCTGTTGGAGTTTGATGACACGCTCAGTGGGGAAGAAGAATGCAGAGATGCAGGAGTTTCTGGTGAAGTACAAACTGGAGACCTGCTGCTTTCACGATCCTGGTCTTAAGAGCACATATAAAACACAAACACATACAAGCTATCAGAACTGACTATGAATATCATGTTTGCAAGTGATTGTGTAAATTTTTTTTGGGCAGCTAATGTTTCTAGTAAGACATTTAACTTACATCTGGATTTCCAAGCAGCAAGGGCTTTTCTGGCTTGTACTGGCCTCAACGCTGATAGCAAGTCATCCTCGGCAATAAATTGGAAGTCGTTGTAAGTTTCCACTCCAATTGACTTTAAAGTTTCTTCGAGGATTTCTTTTGAAACCTCTGCGAGGTCAGGCAATACGTCATTGATAGCACCACGTAGAAATGTTTGTTCTGCCATTTCTGGAATAAAATAGACAAGATTTTAAGAGAGACGACAATAATTTTAATTAAACATTTAGTGAACTATGTACAGATCAAAAAGCCTTCCACTTAATGTCAAATATATCATATCTGTCTCACACTTTTTAGTTATGTACATCCTTAAGTTTTTATCAATCTTTTCTTTCCCTGTTTTGCTTTGTAGTGGGATTTCCATCATAGTACTCAAAGACTTTTCTATTTTGAAAACACACTGTGTTTCAGAGGAATAAATTGTTGTCCATTTACCTCATAAGATGTCAAAGGGTAAAAGTCAACCAAGTCATTTATGTTAAGACACAAAGTGCTTGAACTCTGTTTTGTTACTGAATAGAGGTGGTGTTCAGAATGATAGACACCTGTTTGTACATCCACAACAAAATATACTGCATTTTCATTTTGAATGAGGATTAAAACAAGTTGTCCAAACTCCATAGACTCATCATATTTTGATACTAGGAACTGCCCCTTTTTGTACAATGTTCCCTTATATTGGATTTCTGTGGAAACACTTGTATTGTTTTCTGAAAATCCAAGGTCTTTTACTGCCTGTTTTATTGCATCGCTGTACAGGTTGGAGTAAAAAACACAACTGTCGTTGACCTGCAGCAGCCGATTGCAGCTTCTGCCCGCTGAAATGTATGCCTGAAACATCTGATGTCTTTCTGACAGTGTTAGGCATATGTTTTTAAAGTTTTTTAAATGCCTTGCGCATCTCTTAAAGTAGCCATGTTTACTCTCAAAACGCATTGTCCACAACCTAATTAAAGGGCCAAATTTCAAAATTAGTGCTGGATAGTGCCGTAAGAAATGATGTTTTGGTTTAAGAGAAGTTTCAGGGAATAAAGATTTTCGAGCTTCCAAATATTCTTGGATTATTATGTCAAGATAGGCAACTTGTGGCAAAGACATTTTTTGTGCACACACCAAATCAACAATGTCTTTGAGTTGGAGAGTTGTCTGCCAAACATCATCTTGTGGATTTTGTATCTTGTCACCAATGATCACAGGCAAAAGTCTCAACAGGTTCCAGTTTTGAACAGCCTGACCTGAAAGCCTGTTTGCCTCAGAGTTGACTGAGCATGGCTTTGTGAGAGCATCTGATCCTTTGTACTTGAACTGTTTGATTCGCCGGTTCAACAAGGAATAAGTAAACCATTTCTTTGTTTTTACAAAATATTTCAAGTACAGTGCTACATCATATGACAAGATGCCCTCAAATAAGTCATGGCCTAAGCAAGGTGGAAGGCCAGGTTCACAGACATGAAAAGACTTTAGTGAGTTAAACTCAGAGTTTACCTTGACTCCTTTGACGTCTTGATTGCTTCCAGTTTGTAGATGAAGGACAGCAGAGTTGTAAGCTTCAGGGGTGCGCTGTGGACCACAAGCATTTGGATCATTTTCAAAGTCTTTACGTGTGATTTCACAGTACCTACAAAAGTACTTAGAGGTACTAAAGTTTTCAGTAAACCCGCCGATGCTGTGTGATCCCAAATTGTCACCAGCGATACAGAAGAGTGCTCCTTTGATAATTTCTTCACCTGCAACAATGCCGTTTTCCTCTAAATCTCTTAAATCCATGAGAAGTTCTGAAAAAATCTTAGCAGTTCCAAACTGTTTTAAATCTTTCTCTGCACACAATGAAACAAGAAACATGTGATCAGTGCTTGACCGGACATGAACAGGTAAGTTAGCCACAGATAGATAAACAGCAACAACTTTGTGTTTCTTTTTAGCTGAACCAAGAGGATTTACAATTTCGAAGGCATCTTGGTACAGAATGAGTTTCAGGCACCCAGGATTTTCAATGAAGAACTGGTTGCACTGAAAGTTTTGTCCATCACTTATGTCATAGAAAACATCAGAGTTTGTTTCACTGGACTGTTGTAACACTGAATTCTTCCATAATTCTGATTCTAAAAGTATACTTAGTGTCTGTTTAATGGGTATGTAGTAGTAAAATCTCTGAGTCATGTTTTCATCATTCCCTAAATTAATTTGTTTTGGTTCTGTGTATTTGAACACTTTTTTGAATGTATGTGCTCTTGAATATGTTGTTCTTAGTGGTCCTCGATGACAAACAGAAAAAAGATCTGAATCTTTCACGCAGTCACATACTTTAGCAATAACATCATCTGCTAGACAAATGTCATCTTTTAAAAGTGACTTCAGTTTACTCAAAGTGTAATCCATTCCCAGCTCATGTACGTTTTGCATCTCTTCAACGATGGTCTGTATTGAGGATGCTGGTAGAAGCAGCTGTCCTTGAAGTTTTAGGTAGAAATGACACAAATTTCTGAGGAAAGCCTCACTGAAATTCGGAGACAATTCATTTGTCAGTGTGCCATTTGGGCTCTCGCCTGGCCCATCTTCTTCTGCCTCACCACAAATCTGAAATGTGCTTTCCTTGTACAAAGCATCAATATTGAGCGCAGTAAAGCCTCTATGTTTACGGGACATATGAGCTGTGAATGACGATTTAACAGTAAAATTCTTTTTACAGCCTTTTACTGGACACGCAACAGGCCGTCCCTCCATTATATGCTCCTTTAAATGAGCAACAAGTTCTTGCACGGTTTGACTTTGGCGCCCACACAACGAAATGGCGCACTTCAAGTTTTCAACAACGGCTTTAGCTGATTCAGGATGTGAAAGCACGTTGTGAACTCGGTAAAAATGAGTTTTAAATGCTGCATATGTACAAAATGTCCGTTTGCATTCAGTGCCGAGGCATTTGAATAAACAACTAGGTTCGTTTCTGTGCACTCTGCAGTGCAACACATAGCCCCTCAGTGACTGTAAAGTTTTACTGCAAAATGTGCAGACAAGCATGTTTAAACAATGCTAGAAAACTTCAAAGTGCTACAGCTCCGGTAAAGCTAAGCTAACTAGCTTTGCTGCACGATGAAACAAAAAAGAAAAAAAATCCCCTAAAAACAAACCACTGTGCTTTTTACATTTTAAGGAAATGAAAGTTAGCTTACAGACACTTGACGTTGACGTGGTCCTGTGGGTCCTCGGGAGAAAATTTTCGGGCGGAATTCAGCCTGAGTCAGAGCCGTTAATTCAAACTTCATCCAAACGGAAGTCACGCGAGAACGAGGGCAGAACGGAGAGCTGGAAGAGTGAAGTGTCTTCTGCCATGAGCTACATACCTTACAAATCACTAGCCTTGCACCTATATTGGCCACAGTGGGGGAAATTTTGAGATTGTAGCAAAGAACTCAGTATAATGTTCCAGTTGAGTTGGGTGTTGTCTCCGTTTGTGACGGCATGATGTACGGAAGGCTGATGCTGCCAAAAATGAAAAATAGAACAAAAACAAATAAATGAGAAAATACTATTGGAAATAATTAAACAATGACATTATGTCATTGTTTAATTATATAAATAAATTTATGTCATTGACATAAATTTATTTATAATTAAATGTTTTGTTAGAACTTTGTTTAATCTATTTATTAGTTTATTTCTTTCTATTTTTAGTTTTAGTTCCTCATTTATTTATTTATTTCCTCATATATTCATTTATTTACTTTCAGTTTTGCAAAGACAATTGCTTCACTTTGATTTTCTGCATTATAAAATGTATCTTATATCATCGACTAAGGGTAAAGTGAAACGTGATTATTTGCTACAGCCTTTTTGATAAATGTGTTTTATTTAATGCACTTGGGACAAGGAAATAAGGCAAAACTTGAATGCATGAAATCTTTATCTGTTCAAATTATTTTTACAACCACTATACGCATTCTGTTGGAGCCCCTAAAATCCTGGGTCACACAATGACTAATAATCTGTGCCATCACTGGTGGGTTTCTGAAGAGATGAACTGAAGCCCAGTGGGCCAGTCCCACCACTGCCATCTTGGCCTTGTCATCTGTCTTGTCACTCCTGGAAAATGGGGAGCCTAAGTCAAACCCATCTACTTCTGGTTACGTGGCAGAAGCGTTAAGTGTCTGCTCCATGATCAGACAATTGCAGGCTCAACCCACTCAGTCCATCACTGTCATTGGGTAAGGTATTTTTTTGTACCTGTAAACATTATTTTCTGCTGTGTATTTGGCATTTTTAACATGGGACTCAATAGGAACTTGATATCTGGAACCAGCCCCTAGCAGATGAGGAGGGGAACTGCAATTGTTAAAAATGTATTTATTTTTTATAAATTATTACTGAAAATGTAAAATTTCATGGTAACAGGAACACTTAGAATAGATGTTGGTAAGAAATATTGATGAAATAGAAAAAGTTTGTAAACGATACAGAGAATCCGAAACACTATAAATCTGGGCTTTGAAACTTGCTGGATTGTTTTGGTCTGATTTTCATGGAGAAACAAATGTGCTGCCTATAAAATTTGACATCCAGTCAATCAGCCAAACACTAAATTCATAATTTAATAATCACAATACTGTACAGAGAAATGTTGTATCTTTAAAAACAATATAAATTGTGTATTTTTTACATCATAAAAATGTAAAAAAATACAATTTATGTTGTTTCTAAAGTTACAACTTTTCTCTGTACAAATTGCACAAATCTGTGTTTTTCACATGAAAATACAATAGTATTCACATTTTTTATTTTAAAAATTACAATAATTGTCTGTTCAACATTATACAACATCATGCTGTAAAATAAACACCATAACACTGTATTGTGCTCCACAACTTTTTTTTGTTGAGATTTTACGAAATTTTCCTGTTAATTCTACTGACTTTTTTTACAGTGTGAGCCAAGCCAGTTTCTTCTACACAATACACACCCATCTTTCAGTCTTCAGGACCAAAAATTAAACAGCAGATCTGTGATGTTGACAAATGTAATTGCAAAGGCAATTACGTACATTTTTTTACAGGTCGGGCTAATGTGCACTCAGCACACTAAGGGAGGAGAGAAGAAGACACGTCCGATATTTCCTGAACCATCTGGGAGCTGGACCATTGGGTCGTCGTGGCATGATAACTCTGATGTTATTGGAGTCTTGTGACCACAGAGTAGTCCGTTCTGGAAGATCTGCTTGTGCTATTTTTAAGTTAAGGGACGCCTGTGGTTAGAAATAATGGTTATCTGTTGTAACTGTGGCTCTCTGCCCACGTAAAGAGCTTTCTAACAAGGCTCTATGGACTCAGCACATACTGTACCCAGCAGATGGTGTCACAGAAGCAGAATGGTTAGGAGTGTTGCCTCACAGAGAGATGGAGCAGGCTTTGATTTAGCATGCTGGGATCTGTTTACATAGAGATACAGTGATGCTGCCCATGTGACTTACACTTGTGACACCAAGGCATGCCAGGCGGTTTCAAAGAAAATTAACAGACAATCATCTGTTTTTATTTCAAAAGCAGTAAAAGTAATGCAACTTTAAAAGACATTATGGTGGCAAAGTTGTACTCAGAAGATCATTTGTGTGTTTGTTTTGCAGTTTTAAAACTTTAAAACGGTGTCCAGAGGTGAGGTGAGTCTGTGTATCATGCATGTGTTTTTGTCTCTGTCCAAACAAACCCCACTGCAAATGTTAAAGCAGACATGCTGTGACTTTTTAGGTTATAACATTTCTATGGTCAGTTCATTAGGTTCGTTGCACTAAATTCCTCTCACATGAAGCAATTTCAGAAATTCATTCTCGACAGATTCGGTACTTTCCAGAATGAGCAGATTCAGGGTTCTGTCGCTTTAAGAAAACAAGGTTGAGCTGGCCACGCCCACCCATCCCCCACTCAGGCTGCTATAAGCTGAGAAGCTCCAGTATCTTAGAGGGGCTTATCTTAGATCTCCAGTAGCAGCTCTCTCTTGCATTGTAGATGTGGTTCTATTCTAATTTCCCCATTTGCGATGTCATAATCAAAAACCATTTCAAATGGTTTGTTTTGCACACATCCTTCCTAAAACCAAACACTGATACAAAATGGACTGTTTTTTTTTCTTGTTTTAAGTGTTTATAGAGTAGAGACCCACATGGCTGCACAAAAGGATGTGAAAGGTATTGTATGTCCTGTTTATAATAACTTTGGTGGTATTTGTTTAGTACAAACTCTTAGTAACTACAATTTATTGAAGATGTTCAATATTTCAGCTATTTTAATTTTGATATTTGGCCAAAAAAAATGACTACTGTAGAACCGAGCAGGGCCGGCTCTAGGTAATTTGGTGCCCAAGGCGAGAGTGCCCATCCTGATTGATGCTTATTATTGCCAGTCCACTGAGACGTTCCTGAGACATTGTGGATCGCAAATATGTCTTGATTAGCTTGAGCTTGGAGAAGCTTCTCTCAGCAGATGCCACAGTCACTGGAGTTGTGGCAGCAATTCTCAGTGCTATCCATAGATTGGGATATGCTTCCTTAAGGTTTTTCTCCTCAAGAAACACCAACAGTTCAAGAGATGTCATTTTGTGTTTCGGCCAAGTTGGAAAAGATTGCATCTCCCCAATCAGTTCTTCTGCATCCAAATCTGATTGATCTCCGAAGGTCAGGGTGTTGGCCAGTTTTTTTGCTTGGTTCACAAGCTCATCAGCTGGGAGATCAGGGAAGATTGTGAGAACACTAAACTTGCTAGCAATGTCACCCATCATTTCTGTTCTTTCTCTTAGTGATGAAATGCACACATCAACAACTGCATTGAAGAAAGAAATTTCCATTCTCTTCAGTGCATCACTAAGCTGCTCATCGGGAGCCTAGTAGGAAAATTGCCTTTTGGTCACTCTGAGTCTCATCTGTTTTAGGGTAGCAACTACATTCATCTCCTCACACAATTCTTTTGCAGAGGATTGTGCATCAGCAAAACCAGTGTTTCTGTAACTGGCAAAGGAGACATCAACTTTTTTCAGGAGGTCTACAGCAACATCCAAGTGCACGGTAGCAGACTGCAGCAGTTTATTGACATTTTGGACTGTTACCAGAATGTCATACCAGACAACAGTGCAAATGCAGAAGCGGTATGAACCAGCTTCTTCAGCCAAAGACTGTGCTTCTACTTTTATGTTTGGGTCTGCAGTGCTGTCTCTCACCTCAATAAGGGCATCTCTAACTTTGGCAGCCTGAAACCTTACAGCTGCCACACTGTTAATTCGGCTCTCCCATCGTGTATCTGCCCAGGATTTCAGAGTTGTGTTCACGTGCTTTTGTAGAATGGACCACCTTTTAGTGGAAGCAGAAAACAAAGTGAACAGTTTCTGTAGGTAGCCAAAGTATCCAGTTGCATCTGCAGAGCTCTTTGCTGCATCTGAGATAACTAAATTAACAGTGTGTGCTCCGCATGGCACAAATAATGCTCGGGGGTTTCGTTGTAGTAATCTTGCTTGAACACCTGCTTTCTTCCCCTTCATGTTAGCACCGTTATCATATGACTGCCCCCTGCAGTCCTCAAATAGGATGTGTAATTCTTGAAGTCTCCCTAAAGTTAGTTCTGAAAGGCCTTTTCCAGTTGTCTCTTCTGCTTCAAGGAAACCAAGGAAGTGTTCTTTTATTTGTGGAATACCTTCAATTGAAACAATTCTCAGAATCACTGACAACTGCTGTTGGGGTTATTAGGAGCGAACAATTCGTAAGCTTTAACTTACTTTTGGATTCTTCAATAAATTCTGTAAATATGGGAATATTTACTGATTTATTAATTAATTAAGGTATTCTTAGATATACGGGGCACCATTCCCCTTTAACCGGGGAAAATTGAATCCAAAACTCTTATCAGTCTTTCTTGAAGTTCGTAGAATCCTCGGAGCAGAGACTTCTCTTCGACACAACAAAGCTACTGGAGACGAAAATCTGAATTTTATAACGTTTAATTAACAATTTGTCAAATGAATAAACAGTGGCATAAATGAATAATAACCATGTGATATAATAAAAGGATGTATATTCAAAATAATGTTCAAGGTGTTTTGTGTGTATGTATGTGTGTGTGTTTCTAAAATGGAGTCTGTATGCAAGATGGCTGACCCCTTTGTCTGGCTAAAGTGTGGGTGGCAACATGCACTTTAACTTCCAAAGCACTTAGAATCAGTAGTAACTTAACCTTAAATCACTCAAAACATTTCAAAGGATCATGAAACAACACAAAAGATTAATCACAAGTTAATATCTTTTAGTTTATCAGCCTGGCCATGGCCGAAAACATTTAAAGATACCAAACAATGATCAATAAGCAGTTTATTTATTCAAAATGACCCGGCGGACGTGTTTTGGGAGCGAAAGGGGAAGACACAAAGCTACTTTTTAAGCAATAGCACGGTTTTATTGCTTATTCTGGACTATAGAGGAAACGGGAGGAGAAAAGGAGAGAGAAAAATGAGTTTTCTGATCACCAGAAGAGCGAGGCGTCCCTCACTGTTTTGATTTTACGGTTCTCCGTGTTTCTCCACAGTTTTCAGCATCATCCGTCGGTTTGATGCTTTCTCCGTTGTTTGGCTCCACGAGTGTTTCTCCACGGGCTGGACACAAAGAGAACGAAGTTTCTTTTGGGCTGAGTTTGACAACTTACAGCGTCTCTGAGAGCTGGATGGAGCTCCGCTCGTTCCCAGTCAGGTCCCGATGGAGTTGGAGTGGTTTCCAGCGGTTGCGTGGCTCAACTTGGGCATTTAGAGCTTCCGCGTGCTCAAGTTGTCGGAGCGTTCGACAAGCGTGTCCTTACCGCCAGGTATCCTGGGCAAAAGAACGAGGTTCCTTTGTCTTTCCTGATGATTTATAGTCTTAGTTCGCGGGAAAGCTCCGCTGACTCCCACACATGCACAGAATGTGTTTCTGGTATTAGGCGGTGACGTCATCACAATGCTTCCGTGTGCAAAGCATCATGGGAAATGAAGTTTCTTGGCGCTGATGTGATTAATGGCTTTTCAGAGCAATTTAAGCACAGTCATTTTGGAGAAAATCACTGCATAGTAATTTCCTCATGAGGTCAGACCCTCAACATTCCCCCTTTTGGTTTCGGAGATCGCGCCCAAAGCTCGATCGTCGGAAGCACAGATGGGTTTGTTCCTCATGAACGTAGGTTGACTTGATTGTCGGAAGCACAGGTGGGTTTGTCCCTTAGGACGTTGGTCTCCTTGGACGCCTTTGTCTTTGGTCTTTGTCTTGGATCCTGGCGCCTTTGGTCTTTGATCCTGGTCAGGCACAAAGAGGATAGGAAACGGGATAGTCCCCAACGCGCATAACGAGAAGAAGCCACTCACGCAGGTGGTACGCAATGATGATGTCGTCCATGCGAGAGGTAGTAGTGTAGAAGGAGGAAGGTCGGTGGGCGGTTAACTCCACGAGGGGACACAAAGGCATGTCACCGCCGGCCATACAGTTCAGTTTATGGAGCACGCGGTGATGTACGAGGTCCATAGTTCGCAAACGCGCATTGACCTATGTGGTCCCAAGATTCCCCCCTTTTTGGTCCAAAGGGTGGATCAGGACAGTCTTTGGGATAAAACAAGGACCATAAAACTAAGAGGTACTACAATGTGCTGGTGCGTCAGACAGAGTCATTGACAGACTGAGCTGGGCCGGCACATAACCACTAGTTAATATGTGACCAAGTACGAAACAAAAATACAGAAAACCCCCCCCAAAAAAAAAAAATACATATAACATCCAAGAAAATTCATAGCAACCTTGAGGTCTCATAAAATACATTCTTAGGTCATACATTCAGTGTGTAGCTTATAAAGAATGTGACATAATGCAACACTCAGATAAAAATGTGAGGTAGACTAAAGTGAGAACTACTCTTAGGGTTACAAAATAAAGAAAATGTTGCTCACCCCCTTTAGACAGGTGTGGTACATTCACGCTTGGAGTCTCCCCGAACGCGGTCACGAGGCACACCGTAGGTGAGCAAGTGCATCTTATCTTGGAGTTTCTTAACACGCCTGTAGGCGGAATAAGCTACCACGGCCGTGATGAGCCATCCCATCCCCAGGGCAACCAATGTGCAGATTAAGGTCGTGTAATCTGTGTCAATGTAGCGTCTTGGGCGTCAAAGTAAGTTCACGCGGGGTTTGTGTGAACTTAACAAATTTGGTTCCTTCAATCAGTAATTGTTGGTCAATTTCTAAGTCGAAGGCAAAGTTATAACCGTGGAAAGCGTCCATGATCTCAATCTCTGAGTCATGCTGTTCGAGGTTAAGATGATGGAGTGCCAGGTTTCTAGTTCAAAGTGGAAATGCCTACCGTCCTTTCAAATACCAATGTTCAGCATCGACTTAAACCTATAGATGTGAGTTGTCACAATTATGGGAACATGTAACAGGAAACCGAGTTCTAATTTTTCTGCATCAACGTGAATGGGCATTGCACAACCTAGGCTGTACGCTAGGTGGATTTGTGAAAGGTGCACAGTAGAGGGGTAAGTACGGGGAAATACGACTTTCAACCAAGCTGTCCAGCGTGGAACTTACTTCCCTGAGCAGGTCCTACATCAAATCTCTCACCACTCGTGTGTACACAATATCCTGAGGTATCGTTTCAGACAAAGTCTTGATTGCACGTAGAGATTCATTAATCAGAGCCTAGTGTAGGTACCAGAGTACCCTGTAAGGTTTTAGTAGGTACATCCTGTTAGCGGTCTAGGAAGGAGTTTTTCTTGGTTAGTGAAAGTGACGGCGGGGGGGGGGGGGGGGGGGGGGGGGGGGGGGGGGGGGGGGGGGGCCTGGTTCTTTGTCGGTTAGTACATGTTAGTGGGTTAAACGTGCACTTTCCCCCCCTTTCCATTTCCATGCATAGAACTATGTAGAGACTACGTCTACCTCCTGCGGGGAGTCTGGTCTCTGTACCCGCGGGGATGGTTTGACGTAGGGTTTGATTTGGTTTGCATGCACCCATTTGTAGACAGGTTCCTGTCTCGCTTTGGTGATGCGTAACCTGTATGCAACTGGAGAGAGTTTTGCCACGATCTCAAATGGTCCTGACCAGCAGGGCAGGAACTTCTTAGGTTTGCGTGCCGGTTGGGCGAACCGAAAGTAGAATACTTTGTCACCCACCTCGTATTCGCAGCTGGTTGTCTTTTGGTCGTAGTAGGCCTTGGCGCCTTCTACGTTGATCTCCAGTTTCTTCTGAGCGTGCGCGAACGTAGCTCTGAGGTGTGTTTTCAAGTCTGCCACATACTGATGAGCGGTATAGGCAGTGGCAACACTGACATCCTCTGGGTGATACAGGAGGTACAGTGGTAGAGTCATCAGTCTGCCGGTCATCATCTCAAAGGGCGTAACCCCCGTGGATCGTTGTGGAGTGGACCGTATGGCCAGCAGGACCAGAGGGAGCTTGACGTCCCAGTCCTTCCCAGTGGAGCAGACGTACTTTTTGAGCATAGAGACGACCGTGCGGTTCATCCGTTCGACCTGTCCGGATGACTGTGGGTGATAGGGGAGGTGGAATCTCACTTCCACTCCCAGAAGTTCAAACAGGGACGTCATTACACTGGATGTGAAATGAGTTCCTCGGTCAGAGTCAATGCAGAGTGGAAGTCCCCATCGACTGAAAACGTGGTTAATCAGCAGTACAGCGGTTGTGACGGCTGTATCGTGTGGCGCTGGAAGGCACTCCACCCACTTCGTGAAACTGCAAGTTACAGTTAGCATATATTTGTTTTTGCTTGCCGATTTGGGAACCGGTCCAACCCAGTCGATCTGCAGGTGGGACCAGGGGAAGGTTATTCCCCTGCGTTGCAGTGGTGCTCTAGCAAGCGGCTGGGAGGGTTGAAACTGGGCACAGACGAGGCAGCCTTGGACATAGCTGTGTACGTCCTTGGACATCGACGGCCAATATGCTACTTCTGTCAGTGACGCGAGGGTAGCTTTTGCTCCGCGGTGACCTCACACCGGAGTGTCGTGGGCGTAGGCAAGCATCACTCCTCTGGGGTCGAGTGGAACAACCCAGCGCGGCGGGCTGTGGTCGTCACGCATGTAAACTAACAAATCGTTTTGTAGTTTCAGGTGCGCGAGTTGACGATGCAGGGTTACCAAATCTCGACTTGCGCCAGTAGGTGGTGACGGTTGTTTAGACATCGGGCCCTTTTGGAGAAGCTCGCGGATGAGCTTCAGGTCAGGATCTTGTTCCTGCATAGTGACTAGGTCCGTGTCCTGTGGTTGTCTGCCTAGAAACACGGGTACCTCAACGGTCCGAGGTTCGTCTGCCTGTTTAGCATGGCGACGAGTAATCGCGCAGACCTCGTGAACGGCCTTGGGTGGAAGCCACTCATCTTTGAATTCCCAACAGGTTCCCTGGTCAGCACCGAGCTTAGCAAGGCGGTCTGCTTCGTCATTACCATCTTTCTCCGGACCTAGGGTCCTGGAGTGACCTTTGACCTTTTTCCAGTAGACCATTATGCCTTTCTCAGTGGTGAGCAGATCACACGCTAGGAATAACTCAGAGTGTTTCACATCTCTGTTCCTGGCGTTTTTCATGTGGTTCTCCTTCCACATGGGGAAGTGAGAAATGAAGCTGTGTCTAGCGTAGTTTGAATCTGAGCAAAGGACGATTTGAGTGATGTCCAAGGCTGCCGCCTGCTGGAGGGTTATCAACACTGCAGCAATTTCGGCGTACTGACTAGACTTTTGGCCCAACCGGTAGTGATTTGGTTGCTTAGTGTCACAGTCCACCCAAACGACTCCAACCCCAGCACGGAGCTGGCCTTCGTGAAGGTAGGCACATCCGTCAGTGTAAACTTTCGGAAGCCCTTGGCAAACATTCTCATCAAAGTAGCGATGATTGGATGCTGTTGGGTAGACTGTGGCAGGTGTGTCCAGGGGGCCCCTGACGGAGTCAGAGTCACAGTGCTGGCAGCCTGCTAGCCCTTGTCCTAGTGCTAGCTTGGTGTTATGACCATACTTGACCTCAATGTCGTATCCTTGGAGCACCATCATCCACGTCGCAATGCGGCTGTTTGACACTCTTCCTTCGCGCAGACGCTGGCTGTTTAGGAAGGTGACAGGCTGATGACACGTTTCAATGAACACTTTCTGTCCACCGATGTAACTACGAAAGTGTTCGACGGCCCAGACTGTAGAGAGGAGAGCTCTCTCGCAGTCTGAGAACTGGAGTTCCACCTTGCTCAGAGGCTTGCTGGCGTATGCCACAACTCTCATGTCCTGATCGTGTTTCTGCTTCAAAGCAGCGCTCAGGCAGTGAGAAGAGAAAGTAGCCTCTATGTAGAACTCTTTATCCTTGTCTGGGTAAGCCAGACAGGGTGCGGACGCCAACTTCTTTTTTAGATACTGGAAGGAGAGTTCTTGGGGTCTGTCCCACACGAAAGGTGTGTCGTTCCGAAGCAGCTCAGTGAGGGGCCTTGCTATTTCAGCGTACTCCTCAATGAACTGCCTGGAGTAGTTGCAGACTCCGAGGAAGCTCCTGAGTTCAGTCAGATTAGCTGGGGCTTTGATGTCCTGAATGGCCCTAATGCGTCCTGCTTGGGGCTCGACTCCATTAGGGCCCACCAGCAGTCCAACATACTCCACTTTGGTTCGACACCACTGTCCCTTGAGAATTGCCAATTTAGCTCCGGCGTCAGCAAGCTGTTGCAGCACGTGACGGAGTTCGGCCAGGTGCTCCTCGAAGGTTCGACTCCTCATCAAGATGTCATCGACATATATGAGGTTCCCTCTGGAAGCAGCATCTGACATGGCTTTGTGGAGGAAGATGTTGAACTCGGCAGGTGAGTTAGAGTAGCCAAAGGGGCAGCAGTTCCAAGTATATTGGCGATTTCCAAAGGAGAAAGCCAGTTTATACTGGTCCGCCGGCTCAACCTTCATGGTCCAGAAGCCGTTGGCTACGTCAACCGTAGAGAAGAAACGAGCATCTCTGACTCTGGCTAGCTCCTGATCTAAATGGATCATAGGCCACCTGGAGAGAGGTACTTGTTTGTTCAGTGCACGATAGTCTATGGTGAGACGCCATTTCCCAGTCGGTTTCAGAACCGGCCAGATGGGAGAGTTGTAAGTGGAGTTACACTCTCTGATGATGTTTTTCTCCTTCAGCTGATCGAGGATCTCCTGGATCGACTCATAAGCAGCGAGGGGAATCTTGTACTGACGTACAAAAGTAGGAGGGGCATTCGGGTTCGTTGGAATGCGAACCGTATGCAGGTTTGTGAGTCCACAGTCCAGGGAGTCCCTGGATAAGACGGACTGAAACTCATAGAACAGGCTTCTAAGCTCTGCTCTCTGCTCCTCTGACTCCAGAACATCCGCTTTGTCAAGCTGCTGGCTGACTTCGGCCTCGAAGCCGTCATAAGGTTCAGAGGAGGAGGGTCTCTGGTGTTCCGGGCTTTCAACCGGTGACTCAGAGGGTTGAGTATTTATTGCAAAAACCGTTAGACACTGACCGCCGTCAGTATCTAAGGTTGCACTGCAAATGGGTTCCTCAGGAAGGGCTTCATGCCGCTTGATGGTAATCATTTGTGAGGGGAAAGTACTGAATGTGTCTGCACCAACCTGTCTGTCGTTCAAGAACAACGGAAGTTGTCCGATCACGGGGACTGAAAGTTCGAAGTCATGGAATGAGCTATCTATCAGCATGCCCAAGGGCTTTCCTGCCGGCATGTGGATAGGACTCTGGGTCGGATTTTCGACCAACAAGTAGGCAGAACGATTGTTCAGCTCCAAGAGTGGCGTGCCACAGATGGCTAAGTTGAGCTCCAAGAAGTGTGGTGATGGCTGGAAGAAGGCCTGTGTGCCTGGCAGCTTCTGATGCTTCATCAGAGTCAGACGAACAGGCACTCCTTTGACCAGTGGGGGCAGAACCGTGCTGGCCTCAACCACTGCACGGCAGGCCTGTGGAATGGTCTGACCGGACAGCAAGTGTTCAGGGCCTTCTGAGCCAGGCTCAGAGGATGGTGTGGCCCGGGCCCAAAGGAGTTGATTGCAAGTGTCCAGCTGGGCACCGAGTCGAACCAGCAGATCTGCTCCAATGAGTGCAGGTGGATCAAGCTGTGGTATGATGCTTAATGTATGTGTGAGCTGTCTTGCTCCAAGTTGGATAGTCAGAGAGCAGACCTCTGGCGCTTTCAGGAGCCTCTGCGGCCAAGTAGGTGACAAGAGCCGATGGCTACGTGTCACACTGACCAGAAGGGGGTCCTTCTGACGCAGGTGTTCAAACGTCTGTTGGCTGATGGCTGACTTTTCTGACCAAAGAGCAAGGCAAGCATCCGAGATGTGGGTGCAGTTGATGGTGAGACCACCAACTATGTGTGGTGCATATGGCTGCAGGCTGACGTTCTTCAGCGAGCAGAGAAAAGATGAATGTGTGCAGAGCGGAGTTCCAGGAGCGGTTTCGTGCCTTTGCAGGCGGACATCGTCTGTGGGAGCCGTAGGGAGGGGCATGACCTTGGAACAAGGGTTTTGCTGCTCACTTATGCTGACTTCAAGAATGGAGGATGGTCGGCTGCTATCCGGGTTCCAGGGCTTAGGTGTGTCCACCTGGGCCCACAGTTGACCCTTCTGGCAGTCGATGAGGGGAGCTAGACGTTCAAGCAGGTCCTGACCAATGAGAAGTAGTTCAGTGTCTAGCTGGCAGACATAAAACGGGTGAACCAGAGTCATGTCTTGGAAGGTGATGTCCAGCCACGCCCGGTGAGTGATACACTCCCGGGTCTGGGTGTAGCTGGTGATTTTCAGGTCACAGGGTTCTACCTGGACTGGTTTCCCGAGCGACCGCATGGTGTCGGACACGCGATGGAACAGTGTGGAGCACATCAGGGTGATTTCTGAGCCGGTATCCAGCAGAGCATCAACCTGTATGCATCCACCTACGTTGGTGCTACAGTACAAACGGCGAGCATGATCATGGTTTGTTAAGTCACCAAGGAACTTCAGAAATTTAGTATCAGGTTTCTCTGGGGGGTAGATTTCAGGAGATTCCTGTGATCTACCAGTACTGTTCCCCCAGCTGATTAGGTAGGTCCTGGCCACGCTGGGGGGTTGAGCCACGCCTAGTCATGCGGACGTTGGCTCCGGGTCTGGCTTCTTAGAAGAAGACTTTGGTGCAGGGGTCTCATCTGCAGATCTCAGCTGTTCCTTCTGTTTAGCTAGGAACTGCTGAAACATCTCCTGGAGGTCGGCTTTGGTCAAGTACTCACCTGCGGACTTGCGTTCGGGACTTACCTGTTGGCTGCGCTCCTTAAACCTTCCACTGTTCCGACCTGCCTGCAGTTGGTTTTGGTTGGGCCACTTCCTGTCTGATCGTCCAGACCTAGGCGACCAATCAGCACCCCCCTTCCCCTGTTGAGGAGATTGGGACTGCTCTCGCGGTTTAGCAGGTCTAGGTTTAGCAGATTTTGGCTTAGTGGGTGGAGCTTCTGTGCCTTCAAGCTCCAAACGCGGCTCGGTGTCGGGAGCTAGGTGCATGACGCGGTGATGTGCGTCAGGCTTTTGGGGCTTTCCGCCGGCTTCCCAAGCCTGTTGAGCGTATCTCCTAATCTCCTGAGTTGTCAGTTTCTTCATCCGACAATACATTGAGACTTCGGAGCGAACACACTCGTGCAGGTTGTGAATGAACAGGGATCTGAAGGCAGGGTCTTCCTCGAGCCCAGGGCCGTTTCGACCTTGGAAATAAGCACTTTTGAGTTGGCGATAATACTCTCTGGGGGGTTCGTTCCTCCCGTGTTTGATGGAGAAGGCCCCCATTGTAGCTGACGCAGAGTCTGCATACGTGGCGTATTCATCCCTCAACGCTCGGCAGAGCGAGGAGTACCGATCTCGAATGTCAGGTGGTAGAGTTTCCATGAAACCGTGCACCGTTCTAGATGTGGTTTTCCAAATTAGCTTGAGCTTTTCCCTTGAAGAGGGTGCTGGAAGATCAAGCAGACAACGTTCTATCTCCCTGAGATAATCGTCGACATTGGATTCATTGGTGTTAGGATCAAAGCGTTCTATGTCTTTAGCTAGCGCTTCAATTTGACGTACACGGAGCCCTGACTCACGGTACGGCGCGTCATCCTCGGACTCTGACCCACGGTCTGTCTCAGAGGGCGCTGGATATCGCTGGTGTGCTCTGGGCTCCCAATGTTGACTCCTGGGGCCCAAATCGGGGTCCGGCATGTTGTGGCGGGCTGCTGGCACGTCACGTGGGTGTCCTGGGAGTTCCTCCTCCCGGGGCACGTCTGCGTAGTGCAGCCTGCGTCTTTCAACTGGGGCTTCTGCGTAATACGCTCTGTCCGGGTACGGACTAGCGTAGGATGCTTTGTCCTGCAGCTGGTTATCGGCATGCCGAATACCGGAGTAGCTAGGATGGGTGGCTGGTGGAGGTGCAGGTTGGGCTTGTGCATAACCCCTGCCGGCACCTTGCACCCTTCGTGGACTGGGGGAGCGGTCTAAATAGAGGTGCCGCTCAGCTAGTTGACTTCTCACTGATTGAGAAGGCCGTGAAGATGAGGGTGGTGGTCCAACCTGGGGTTCGAGGGCGAACTGCCCTCGGCCCCTAGGTGGTCCTGAATGCCCTAGAGTGTGTGTAGGGAACGGGGCTGAAGGTTGGGACGGATAAGCTTCATCTCTCCCCTGCGGCGTGCGTCCGTCCAGAGAGTCATGGTGTTTCCCCCCTTCCCACTGTCTGTTGTCATCAGCAGAGGGGGACGGGGTCTCCTCCCCATCTTCCCCAGAATCGGTGCTGTCTTCCTCCTCATCATCCTTCTGCCTTCCATTTTGCTGCCTTTCAGCTAGCATGCTCTGGAGCTTCATGATCTCTCGATCATGTTGGAGTTCTCTCTGATAGAGGATCAAGGCTAACTTAGCTAAGTGAACCTGGATTGGTTTTGTACCATCCGGGTTTTCTATTTGATCAATTACAGCTTCTAGCTCGTCGCTACGCTGTTCTTCAGTGAAATCCCTAGAAGGGTAGTCGGGTTCTCGAGCAACCGCGACCAGTTTGGACAATATTTGTCCAGAAAGTAGGCCAGGTTCATAGTCGTGGGCCGCAGCGCCACCTGGTTGCTGGGAGTTGGTCAGTTCACTACTCTGTCCCTCCATTTAACAACCGAACCAAAAAAAGCCTAGTAGAGCTTCTGCAGATAGCTCAAAACTGCACCTTTTGGCAGCAAACTACTAGCTTTGTAGCAGAAAAACACTAAATTAACCTTTGTGCGCACAGGTTTTAGCGTTTTAAGATTGCACGGAATGCCGTGACTAACGCCTAAAATACTATTCCTTTCAGTATTTTAGCAAAAGCTGGTGCGCTGCCGTAGCAACGTCTTACAACACTTGCAGTGTTAAATATGCTAGTTATTCCTTCAGAATATTAGCAAACAGGGTGTTATCAGTCTTTGAGTGAAGGTTTCAGTTAGTTACAATAGCCACTGTGAGTTAAAGTCGCTAAATTAGCAGTTAATTTTAGCCTAAAAGGGTTAGTCAGAATTACTTACACACTGCACCTTTAATGAAGAACTGAATTTTAACCTAAAAGGTTAGCCAGAATTAATTACACGTTGCACCTTTAAGGAAAAACTGAATTTTAACCTAAAAGGTTAGCCAGAATTAATTACACGTTGCACCTTTAAGGAAAAACTGAATTTTTAACCTAAAAGGTCAACCAGAATTAATTTACACGTTGCACCTTTAAAGAAGCACTGAGTTACTGGTGAGAGTTCGATGCAGCTTCCTGCTCAGCGAAATCAGCACCACTCTGTTGCTGGTTCAAGGCTGAACAACTGATTATTTTTAATTCAGGCTCTTTGGATTTATTTGTTTGTTTGTGCCGGATAGAAATCTCTGTGTATCCTAGCCTCACACGGGCTGCACCAATTAATGTTGGGGTTATTAGGAGCGAACAATTCGTAAGCTTTAACTTACTTTTGGATTCTTCAATAAATTCTGTAAATATGGGAATATTTACTGATTTATTAATTAATTACGATATTCTTAGATATACGGGGCACCATTCCCCTTTAACCGGGGAAAAATGAATCCAAAACTCTTATCAGTCTTTCTTGAAGTTCGTAGAATCCTCGGAGCAGAGACTTCTCTTCGACACAACAAAGCTACTGGAGACGAAAATCAGAATTTTATAACGTTTAATTAACAATTTGTCAAATGAATAAACAGTGGCATAAATGAATAATAACCATGTGATATAATAAAAGGATGTATATTCAAAATAATGTTCGAGGTGTTTTGTGTGTATGTATGTGTGTGTGTTTCTAAAATGGAGTCTGTATGCAAGATGGCTGACCCCTTTGTCTGGCTAAAGTGTGGGTGGCAACATGCACTTTAACTTCCAAAGCACTTAGAATCAGTAGTAACTTAACCTTAAATCACTCAAAACATTTCAAAGGATCATGAAACAACACAAAAGATTAATCACAAGTTAATATCTTTTAGTTTATCTGCCTGGCCATGGCCGAAAACATTTAAAGATACCAAACAATGATCAATAAGCAGTTTATTTATTCAAAATGACCCGGCGGACGTGTTTTGGGAGCGAAAGGGGAAGACACGAAGCTACTTTTTAAGCAATAGCGCGGTTTTATTGCTTATTCTGGACTATAGAGGAAACGGGAGGAGAAAAGGAGAGAGAAAAATGAGTTTTCTGATCACCAGAAGAGCGAGGCGTCCCTCACTGTTTTGATTTTACGGTTCTCCGTGTTTCTCCGCAGTTTTCAGCGTCATCCGTCGGTTTGATGCTTTCTCCGTTGTTTGGCTCCACGAGTGTTTCTCCACGGGCTGGACACAAAGAGAACGAAGTTTCTTTTGGGCTGAGTTTGACAACTTACAGCGTCTCTGAGAGCTGGATGGAGCTCCGCTCGTTCCCAGTCAGGTCCCGATGGAGTTGGAGTGGTTTCCAGCGGTTGCGTGGCTCAACTTGGGCATTTAGAGCTTCCGCGTGCTCAAGTTGTCGGAGCGTTCGACAAGCGTGTCCTTACCGCCAGGTATCCTGGGCAAAAGAACGAGGTTCCTTTGTCTTTCCTGATGATTTATAGTCTTAGTTCGCGGGAAAGCTCCGCTGACTCCCACACATGCACAGAATGTGTTTCTGGTATTAGGCGGTGATGTCATCACAATGCTTCCGTGTGCAAAGCATCATGGGAAATGAAGTTTCTTGGCGCTGATGTGATTATTTGCTTTTCAGAGCAATTTAAGCACAGTCATTTTGGAGAAAATCACTGCATAGTAATTTCCTTATGAGGTCAGACCCTCAACAACTGCTCTTTGTGGCTCAAATCTGGAGTGCAGTCTAAAATTATTGAAAAATATTTTGACTGTATAATTTCAGACACAATGGACTCCACAATCCTTTCACTGATACAGTCAATGATTTCATTTTGGATGATTTTTCCAAGGTATGATGTGTGGTTCGCTCCTCCTTCCACTTTGGCAACGTGCTCCTTTAGGACAGGATCAAACTGAGCCATGAGCTCCACTTCTTTCAGGAAGTCGCCATTGTTGGGAGCATTTAATCTGTCAGTGGTTCCCCTGAGAGCAATGTTGCGCTTGGCCAATGACTGGATGATGGCAACCAACCTGGTAAGCACCTCACGCCACCTTCTTCTTTCTGTTTTTATTAGTGCCATTTCCACTTTGTCTATTGTTTTGCCCGTTCTTATACGGCTCTCTAGTTCCTTCCACGGTCCCATGTTCTTGGTGTGTTCTGGACTATTTTCATGCATTTTAAGAGTCTCACTACAGTTTTTCCAGTAGTTAAACCCATGCCTACTTAATTTAAATGCTTTCTGGGAGAAGAGCTTGCAACAGAAACAGTATAAACTATCCCTTTTGGGTGAATACATCAACCACGTTCTCTTGATTTTCTCCCCATTCACTAACTGTCTGTGGACGTGGTGATGGAAACTTCTTCCGTCCTCATTTTTGGGGAAAGTGAAATCTGGTTTTACCTCATAAGGTCCTCGACTAACTAATTCACTTTTCACTGCATCAGTCAACTGCTGTGGCCAGTCAGCAGGATCCATGGGGCCAGCAGCTCGTACATGTTCACAGACATCTCTAGAAGCTGATGATGGTGTCTCTTCAGGCTGTTGGATTGGAGCAGTACTGAGTCTGCTGGTGTTGGGTTCTTCTTCTGTGTTACAGACGCTGTCTGTTTTGTGGCCACAAGATGGCCTCGGTGCTCCTCCTGTTCTCCTGGCTCCAGCTGAGCCAGGTGTTGCTAATCCCTCAATCAGGGAGCTTCCTTTAAAAGGCAGCTCCCTCTGTCATTCGAGGAGGGAAGCTTAGCAGAGGCCTGAGCGTTAAAGCTGGTGATCCTCTTTTCCCTCCTAGAGCTGACTTATTAAGTCTTGTTGTGTAACCTGTGTGGTCTAGTTATTCTTCCTCGAATAGAGCTCGTTTACGTTTCTATTTAGTTTACTCGTTAAAGAGTTCAGCTCACCCCTTTGGTGGAGCCTCTTGCGTTCATCCTAGTCTTTCCCTTTTCCCGGTTTGGTCCCGGCGTTTTGAGTTTAGTAAAATATACCCAGAGTGGATGATCGTTTGTTTATTAGTATTTATTGTTAATTACCCAGTATTTGGAAGATCTTTGTGTTTGGTGTCCTAGTATTTGTTTCCTGCTCATTTCAGCAGCACTTTTAGTTAATAAACCTCCTTCAAGAGAGTAACCTTTGGTTGTCCTGTTTACACACATTTTTCTTTACGCCCTCAAACACCATCATCTCCTAGACGAGCTGGGGGCCGTAAAAGAGTGGGGGCTCGTCTGGGATTTTTTGTCATATTTTGTACATTTATTCCCGGTTTACCATCTATTTTGTGTTTCTGGACTAACCTTGTTTCCTCTCTTGGAGGTGGAGCGGACGTCACCATGGCAACCTTTGACTTGCGGGCTTTTGTGGAGGCTCCCTCGCGCCGGCTGCTGGAGCGTTGCAGAAAAGCCGACCTGCAGGAAGTAGCTGCCCACTTCGATCTGGTTGTCCCGAAATCGCTCCCGAAAGACGCTCTACGGAAGTTCGTTGTGGACTATTTGGAGGCTCAAGAGATCCTTCCGCCTCCTTCTGAGACCGGCTCACGCCCTTCATCGCCTCCGGTGGCTCCAGAAAAAGAGGTCAAGCCAGAAGAATCCTCTTCCGGCTCACCGTCGCCAGATCTGAGTCCTTCGACTTCTCCACTCAGTGGAGCTCGCCTGAAGCTCCGGCTCGCTCGCCTGCGCTTTGAGGCTGATGAACGCGCTCTCGAACGGCGGTTACGCCACGAACTGGATTTAAAAAGACTGGACGCTGAAACTCAGCTTAAGATGCTCGAGATCGAGCTACGCAACAAAAAGCCCGTTCCTGACGCGGCTTCGACTTCATCCCAGGAACCTGATGACTCGTCTGCCTCCCATGCGGGGTTTCGCCCAGATCCAGTGACACCCGCCAGTTCGCCGTTACGAACGACACCGTTTGATGTCAGTAAATGCATCACGCTGCTGCCCCAGTTCCGGGAGACAGAAGTGGACGGCTACTTCCTTGCCTTTGAGCGGATCGCTGCGACGCTGCAGTGGCCTCGCGAGGTCTGGCCTCTCCTCTTGACTTGCAGGTTAACAGGTAAGGCCCTTCAGGTGGTGTCAGCTCTGTCTCCAACAGACGGAGCAGATTACGACAAGGTGAAGTCAACAGTGCTCACGGCTTATGAACTAGTTCCTGAAGCCTACAGACAACGCTTCAGATTCGAAAAACCACAGGTAAATCAGTCGTATGTTGAGTATGCCCATTTAAAGTCTGTGTTGTTTGAGAAATGGTGTTCTGCTTCGCATATTTCCTCATTGTCTGATCTAAAGGAGCTCATTTTAATAGAAGAGTTCAAACGACATCTGCCTGAAAAACTGGTTCTTTATTTGAACGAACAGAAAGTGAATTCTTTCTCTGACGCTGCTCTCCTCGCCGATGAGTTCTCCCTCACTCACCGGGTCAGTGAGATTCGTACTGACGCGAACTGTGCATTCAGACCTAATGTAAGAGTAACTCCGCCCTCAAATTCTGAAAAACCAGAGTGTTTTTACTGCCATAAACGTGGCCACGTCATCCGTGATTGTTATTCCTTGAAACTGAAGAACCGTAGAACCGGAAGTTCCCCAAATAAGGACCGAACTGAAATAGCTTGCTGTGACAAAACTAACGCTGAAAAGCCCAGTCCCTGTTTTAAGCCATTCCTTTCAGAGGGTTTTGTCTCTCTTCCGGGTTCTGAATCTGACTCAAAAGTTGTTATTTTGAGAGATACAGGAGCTTCCCTGACTTTAATAAAAAGAAGCTTGCTGCCGTTTTCTGAAAATAGCCAAGCCGGCTACTCGGTGATGCTACAAGGTATCGAGATGGGAGCTGTCTCGGCCGAAATGCACCACATTAAACTGACCTGTCCCTTAGTCTCGGGTGATTTTCTGGTTGGGGTGTTGGACGAACTCCCTACAAAGGGAGTTGATTTGATTTTAGGAAATGATGCTGCTGGAGGTTTGGTCGTACCTCTGCCTGAACTCATTTTAGAACCCGAAGTTCATGATGATGAAGGCCCTCTGCCTGCTTGTGTGCTAACTAGAGCTCAAGCTAAAAAGGATCCGGAGATAACTCTCCGTGGTTCTGTGTTACATCCTTTCCTGTTAGACGACAACTCCATTGCAGATACCACTGCTGTTATGACGCCCCAGGTTGCTGTAAACTTCCCTATAAGCTATGATGCTTTGGTAGCAGCTCAGAAAATGGACAAAACTCTCCAGCCTTATTTTTCACTCGCTGCTGGTGATGCTAAGCCCTCAATAGGGAAAGCTAGCTACATAATAGAAAATGAGGTTCTGCTCCGATATTGGGACCGGCCTTCTGCTGAAGGTGCCGAATGGGGAAAAACAAAGCAGATAGTTGTGCCTGAAAAGTTCCGCTCTCCCATTTTGGCGTTAGCACATGAATGTGAGTGGTCCGGCCACTTAGGCATAAACAAAACCTACGACGCTATATTGCGCCATTTCTTTTGGCCTGGTTTAAAGAAAGACGTCTCAGGCTTTTGTAAAAGCTGCCCGACCTGTCAAAAAGTAGGGAACCCGAATCAGACCATTCGGCCTGCTCCGTTACATCCTACTCCTGTCATTAGCACTCCTTTTGACCACATTGTTATTGATTGTGTGGGACCTCTTCCTCCCTCCCGAACCGGAAAGAAATATCTATTAACCATAATCTGTTCTGCTACCCGCTTTCCTGAAGCCGTGCCTCTGTCCTCCATTACTACAGCTAATGTAATTAAAGCGCTGACCGGTTTCTTCTCTGTATTTGGTTTACCTAAAATCATTCAGTCCGATCAAGGTACCAACTTTACCTCACGCATTTTTGCTCAGGTGGCTAAGACCCTAAATATACAACACCTGAAATCTTCTAGTTATCACCCTGAAAGTCAGGGAGTTGTTGAACGGTGGCATCAGACTCTAAAAAGTATGTTGAGAAAATACTGCCTCTCCACTGGACGATCTTGGGAAGATGGTCTTCCTTTTGTTCTGTTTGCCGCCAGAGACGCTGTTCAGGAGTCCACCGGTTTCAGTCCACATCAGCTCGTGTTCGGTCACACTCCTCGGGGGCCCCTAAAGGCTCTAAAAGAAAAGTTTTTGTGGCCCGTTCCTCAAACCGGGACCAATGTTCCACTATATGTGGAAACCTTTAAAAAGAGACTGAGAGAAGCAAATCTCTTTGCTCAACAGCACCTCGAAGACGCAAAACTAAAGATGAAAAGAACCTTTGATAGAAAGGCTGTACCCAGAACCTTGCAACCAGGGGACCAGGTCTTGCTTCTAAGTCCTGTTGTTGGATCTTCATTAGCTCCGAAGTTCGAGGGCCCATTTGTCATTCACTCCAAACTGAATGAGTGTAACTATGTGATTAAAACTCCCCTTTTGAGAATGAAAACCATGGTCTGTCACATAAATAGATTAAAACTATTTCGTGTTCGAAACCCGGTGATTCAGCCTTGTCTTGCCTCTACCGAAGTCGCTTCTCAGAAATCTGAGGTTTCCTCAGATGATCCTGTGCCGTGGAGTCCAAGTCCTCCGATTACTCCACGCCTCTGTAATTCAGAAGCGCTCGCTAACCTAACCTCCAGTTTGGGTCATCTCGCCTCGCCCCAACAGAGGGAGCTCTCGCTACTGATTCATTCCTTCCCTGAACTGTTTTCTGATGTTCCCAGCCAAACTCATCTCATAACCCATGATATAACTCTGACTGATTCCGTCCCTGTTCGTTTGCATCCTTACAGGGCTAGCCCACTGAAAAGAGACTTGATGAAAGCTGAGGTAAACTACCTCTTGGAACACGGCTTAGCCAAAACCAGCTCCAGCTCCTGGAGCTCGCCCTGCTTATTGGAAAATAAGCCTGATGGAACCTACCGGTTTGTTACAGACTACAGAAAATTAAAAGCAAAAACGGTTCCTGACTCGTTTCCTCTGCCTCGCGTCGAAGATTGTGTTGACAGTGCTGACAAAATCCAGGCCATAGTTTCTTTTCCTCCCCCTACCACTCGGAGGGAACTGCGTCGGTTCCTGGGAATGACGGGATATTATAGATGTTTCTGTAGAAACTTTTCAACTGTCGCTAAACCATTAACCGACATGCTGTCCACTAACATTCCCTTTTCCTGGACCCCAGACTGTCACCAGGCTTTCCTTTCTCTCAGAAACCTGCTTTGTTGCGCACCGATCCTGGCTGCTCCTGATCTGTCCGGCCCTTTAAAATCGAGGTTGACGCCTCTGACGCCGGAGCAGGAGCTGTTCTCCTCCAAGAGGATGCTAACGGACTTGATCACCCCGTCTGCTATTTCTCCAGGAAGTTCAACCAATCACAACGCAACTACTCTACTATAGAAAAGGAAACTCTGGCTTTAATTTGGTCCCTACAACATTTTCATGTGTATGTCTGCAGCCATTTCACCACTGTTGTTTTCTCAGATCACAACCCGCTGACCTTCCTCCACCGCATGTTCAACTCAAATCAACGCCTAATGAGATGGGCTCTCCTCCTCCAGGAGTTCAACATTGAGGTCCGCCACAAGAAAGGAGCAGACAACATGATGGCCGACGCGCTATCCCGATGCCACGCGGATTGAGGCTCCCTAATAGATTTTGTTTTTGGTTTAGCTGTAAGGATCTCCCTTTAAGGCTAGTGTTGGTAGCGAAAGCTACCATCTCGGGAACACTCCGCAGCGCTGAGGATCAGCGCAGCGCGATTTTATGTGTTTAATCAGCCCGCCTTCCGAGATCCAGGGATTTTAGTTAGTTAGTTAGCTGTTTTGTCTAGTTAGTTAGTGGGAGCGCTCTTGTTTCAGTGGCAACAACAAAAAAAAAAAAAAAGATTTTAGTTGTTGTTTTGAGGGGGAGGGTGTTACAGACGCTGTCTGTTTTGTGGCCACAAGATGGCCTCGGTGCTCCTCCTGTTCTCCTGGCTCCAGCTGAGCCAGGTGTTGCTAATCCCTCAATCAGGGAGCTTCCTTTAAAAGGCAGCTCCCTCTGTCATTCGAGGAGGGAAGCTTAGCAGAGGCCTGAGCGTTAAAGCTGGTGATCCTCTTTTCCCTCCTAGAGCTGACTTACTAAGTCTTGTTGTGTAACCTGTGTGGTCTAGTTATTCTTCCTCGAATAGAGCTCGTTTACGTTTCTATTTAGTTTACTCGTTAAAGAGTTCAGCTCACCCCTTTGGTGGAGCCTCTTGCGTTCATCCTAGTCTTTCCCTTTTCCCGGTTTGGTCCCGGCGTTTTGTGTTTAGTAAAATATACCCAGAGTGGATGATCGTTTGTTTATTAGTATTTATTGTTAATTACCCAGTATTTGGAAGATCTTTGTGTTTGGTGTCCTAGTATTTGTTTCCTGCTCATTTCAGCAGCACTTTTAGTTAATAAACCTCCTTCAAGAGAGTAACCTTTGGTTGTCCTGTTTACACACATTTTTCTTTACGCCCTCAAACACCATCATCTCCTAGACGAGCTGGGGGCCGTAAAATTCTGTGAGAAAAAGAAAACACACACACACACACACACACACACAAAGCAACTTAAACCTTCTGATGCATGAATTACTTAAGAACAGTGCCACTTTCACATTCAGTATTTTACTTCCTCAGTCATGTGCAGTGATGCTTTTCATTATTTTTAATGATACTGGACTTTTTATTTTATTTATCTTTTTTATCTGTTCTATGAAAACATGAATGCAATTACCAAAAACAGGTGAAAGTGAGTGCATCCATGGGGAATATATGAAATAAATTATGTCTCACTCTCAGGTGCTCTTCAGCATCAAATAAATTGTAGAATATGAGGAAGAAGAACCGGTGATCCGAGGCACTCTGCAGGATTTCATTTATTAAACAAGGAAACGCCAACTAATGTCACGAAAACTAATGTCCATCCTTTTTTACAAATTTACAGCCTAATTGACAATGACATCCTTAAGTAAGGAGACAATTTCAGATATGTATGTTCAGATTATTTAATATTCTCAATGCTAAATCAATGCTGCACTGATTGTGCCAAAAACACGTGTCTGGTGTGGATTTAAATAAATTAATTTTGCATATCGATACATGTGATAAGCCGTTTAATTTGAAAAAGTCAGTTTCTACTGCTGATTACAAATAGCCTAACAAGTAACTCACTCACCTGGTTCTAGATGCTGAGACTGTAGCCCAGTAAATGTGCTTCTGCTGCTGCGTGATGCCTGGATGTAGACGCTGCAGCGTAAACAAGAAAGAGACGGTATAAGATGTCATGCTGTGTTTAGGCAGTTCTCACTCCCCACCGGGCCAGGCTGCAGCGGGGCAGTCCCCACCACGGCCGCTGCGGCGCCGCCCGCCCGATGTGTCGGACAAAGTGAAAGTTTGCTACACCCACACGTTCTTCTGATATACAAATATTAAATTAATATTGTATGCCTACTTAAAACTTGAAACAAAGTTCATAAAAAGCCTGCGATCATATTCCAAAAACCAGTAAAAAATCTTACATTCTTCATCATCACAGTGAGGCTCAACAGGTGTAGAAGACAGTCCCGCCCCCGTGGTGTCCACAGGTGCCTGTCGTGGCTGCAGATATTGTCTCACTGCATCTGGACATGACGATTCAAAAGTAAAATGAATTGGTTAAAGTTATGAGATACTGTGTTGTGTATGTAAACAGCTAGCGAGGGTCCGTCCGTGGACCGTGTGTGGCAGGAGAGGCAGTTAGCTACAATGCTAAAGCAAAAAGTTCCTTTGCCAAATTTATAAAGTCTACATACCTCTGCTTTGGGCCCGTTTTTTTTTCTTCCTCCTTCCGTCGCTTTCGGAATGCTGATCCTGATGGCTTAGGTGTTCTTTTCATCGTAAAATATCAAACGTTTAAACGCGATGACATTGACAACACGATGTCCTTCTACAGCGCCAACCATGCACTTGATCTACGGCACCCTTAACGGTCAAATGCTTCGGAGCGGTGGCCCAAGCAGGAGCTCGTCATGCAGCCAGATCATTAGAATTTAAATATTGATGTTTTAATTTCATGTAATTTCAGAGCAGAGTGAAATTTTGAGTATGTAGAGAGTGCATTTCATATTACAAACATACATTTAATCAACTTTTTTTTTTATTTTTTTTTATTTTGCGCCCTATCCATCAGATGGTGCCCCAGGCGGCCGCCTGTGTCGCCTGTCTGCAAAGCCGGCCCTGGAACCGAGAAAGCCCCTTTCTCTGTCAGAGAAAAAATGAAATATGCACAATATTACCATATATGCATAATTTCTCCACCAAATTGATTAAAGTTTACTTTGTGTGTAGACACAATTATTATTTTAACAAGAAATGCAGCCAGGATAGATAATCAATCAAACAAACAAAAAAGATGTGGTAAAAATCCTAAATTATGTTTACATTTAGTTTCAGCCATTTCTGATGGAAATGTTGATTTGGAGTCCTGACTAGCACAAAAGTGTGACCAAATTAGCTTCACGCTTACAGTGGCTTTAGTTTTTTCCTCCTGACATTTTGTTGCTGTGAAGTGGAAGTCTCCCTGAGCACAACACATCAGAAAAAACAAGAGGCCAAGAGATCCCCGTTCAGTAATAATACTCCACCTGTCTTCCCTTCCTGTGATTCTGACTGTGCTCTCTACATGGGTTACAAGCACTTTGACTTGCGAAAGTGGCAGCAATTTTAACTGTCTGCTGTGCTTCCTCAGCCGTGCGGCTCACCTTGCAGGCGTTCTCTGGAATGAAAAGAGCAGAAAGTGACCTTGAGTGACCCCACTTTCTGTCAGAGCCAGTGTCCCAATTACACTCCCAGTTTTAGTACCTCCCATTCTTCCAGGCTTTTATAGTAAAGTTGGAGTTGTTCCCTGCAGCTGGAGGCTTTAAATCAAGGTAAGAGATGAAGGCATTTAATAGAAGACAGATCATCTCCACATTGTTTGTAATGTTGAATTTAAAAGTTAGGAAATTCAGAAAAGAAAGCATTTCCCCTGAACAGGACACTAGTCCATCACAGGGTTATGTAAATACAGATACCTGTTCATGTGCAAACTGACATCTGAGGTCACACTAGCATCCCCAAATAATGTAGCATGCATGTTTTCGGACTTTGGGAAATACCTGGGTACCACTTAGCCACAGAAAGGGATACAGGGACAATGTACAGCCAGGGAAGGTGGGTAAAAGCAGATGCAACAATACACACAAGTCATGGGTTTGTTAGAACCTTGGTGAGGGGTTTATAAAGCACCCTCTTCCAGATAACATTAGTGATTGGATGTAAATATTGTCGCCTGCTTTCCTGCACTCAACTCTGACATGTAAAAGTATTCCATTGCACCCTGGTGCCTACCAATCTTCTGCCTCAGAAGTCATTATTCAGCGTTTCACTTTGCATTTGCCATCATCAGGTTCAGGAACAAAATCCAGAAGGATCAGAGACAACTCAATGGTATTAATGGTTTCTAAAGGAAACGGCAAAAACTATTAGTTTCACTTGTGATAATTATCGTCTTTTATGCACTTATTGAGTGACCTGATTTTACTTTGTTGCAAAAAAAGAAAAAACCTTCATTAGGTTAATAGGATTTCTTCATTGGTTATGTTTAGCTAATCATATTGTGATAATTCACTAAAATATGTATGCAGATCAGTCTGATTTTTTTCCAGTCTGATCAGAATATCGTCAATTTACACTGTAACTAAAATGCATCTCATTTCTAAATGGTTCTTTATTATGACTGTTTTGATCTTTTTGACGTTTTATTGTCACTATACTTAAATTTAAACACTTAATGCATCCAAACACATATCTATCAGTGGGCTAGTTGTTTACTTCCATCAGTTCTGGTATCAGTCTCAGCATCTGTAATTGGTTTGGAGACGGATGTAACTTCTTTCTTGTGTATTTCACAAACCCAGTCCATGCTCACTGGTGATTGTTTCTCTGTGGTACTGGAATGCAATAGAATTACAACAGGATTTCATCAGTCCATTCACATTTGCCATCGGTTTGTGAAATTTAATTAGTCGTCCTTCACTCCACCACTCACATCATTCCTCTCGATGTCTGCTGTGCTGCTTTATTCCTCAGTAAGTCCGCTAATAAAGACTAATGTCAGAAACGCCTGTCAGTTTTTAACCCAGACTCCTCTCCACTGAATTATTACTAATGGAATTTAAATTAATATATTTTTTTATGTTTAAAGGCTTTCATGGGGGGTGTAGAACCCTAAGAAGGCGTTATACAAATACAGGTCATTTACCATTTAACAAGGCATTTTTTGTCTGTACTACAGCTGCTCACTGGATATTTTCTATTTTTCAGAAACCAAAGAGAAAGTTGAGGGTGACAATCCTAGTTTCTGAAATACCCAGACCAGCCCATCTGGCACAAACATCCAGTCCCACATAACTAAACTTTCATCACTATTGTGATGTACAAATTATCCCGAGTTATCTCTATTGTTAGGTTTAGACTCCTGAAGGACATACTGGCCACTTTCCACACTTTGCTACTTTCTTCTACCACTACTCTACACCTGAAATATTTCCTGTTATTTCAACTGTTAACGATGTTTTCTTTAAGTGTTTTTCTCCCCAGAAGAAGCTACAACGGTGTTCTGCTGAGCTGTCATAGCCTCATGGAAGGGGCCATCGGCTGCAAACCACTAAATATTCTCTCTCTCTTTTTACTTTCTCTAACATGGAAAATGCTACTACTAGTTCATCTGTTGAATTTATTACTAATTCACTCAGATAAAGACGATAGTTTAATTTGTTCAGAAATTGCAATGCATACAGCTCTAGAAGCACTAGTTGGTACAAATGTGTGCGGGTGTGTTTCTGCTACAGCTTTTCAAACCCCCAGTGAGTCACAGTGGATGGCTGCTCACACTGATCCAGGTTCTGTTGGAGGTTTCTTCTGTTAAAAGGGAGATTTCCTCTCCACTGTCTCTACATGCTTGCTTAGTATGAGGATTGCATTCAAGTCTCTGACACAACAAGTCACTGACTTGACGCAATCTGCTGGGAAAACTATGAAATAATTAGAATAATGAACTGAACTCAGTGCTCTGATAAGTAGGTTCTATTAGAATGTTTACTTTGCAGAGTGACTTGAGACGACTTTTTTGATTTGGCCCGATATAAATAAACTGAACTGAATGGAAATGTTTTACTTCAACAAGACATCTTTACTGTGTGTATTTGATGCAGGGGCCATTGGATTTTAGTTTGGTCTCTCAAAGGTTAATCTTATACTTGTTTCATTTAGATGTTATTTTTATCTTTATCGAATGAAAAGGATGGATAATAACCATGCATGTCTAAGAACACAGACTAGGGAAGCAAGTGGAGGAAAAAAAACTAAATTATTAAAAATGTATAAAAGCTCCAACAATCATGCTGAGCAACAAACTGAATTTTTTTTTTAACTTAGTGGGAGGTAAATTGCAAGTTATTGTCTGTGGAAGCTGGTTTTGAATGGAGTATTGTCCATTATTTAAAGAAACAGGAGAAAAAATTACTTTACATTCACTTTTTACTTTAGCGATGAAGTCCAACAGCATTGTCTTTGTCTGTTACAGTCTTGGCCACTTAAAATAGGCTAAATCCTCCTTCTCTGTTTTAAACTGTGAGGCCCAATCCCAATACTCACACTGTGTCATAAGGTCTTCTGTGAAGTGCACTTGGAGGAAGTGTGCAGTCAGGCTTCGAGTCCATAGTACACAAGTGTGCAAAGAATAGCCAAACTGGGACAGGGAGCATTGTGACATCGACCACAATGCAGTTTCAGTAAAGGCACTTCAGCCTTTGCCCTTGCAGCAACGGATTGTGGGTGATACCCTCTGCCGAAGTCTGCATCGATGCAGACTTAAGTGAAGTGCAGATCAATGGTGCAAAAGGGGCACGGTCAAAGGGCGCAAGTGTAGAAATGTGAACATTGGGATTGGGCCTGATGTAGTGAGGAGATGTAACTAAGCTGTTAGATCCATGCTTCATAACATCGGTTTTCCCCTCTTATTGTGCAGATGACGATATTATTTTAAAAAGCTTTCCTTTTAAACAATGAAGTACAATCACAAAATTCACCAAGATAACCATTAAAGGGAGACTTGGCAACTTTTTCATATTTTTAAACCATTTTCTTGAACCAGTATGTCCTAAAGTGACCCTTTATTGCAGGGGTATGCAATGCTGAGCCTGGAAGGCCGATGTCCAGCTTATTTTAGTTTTCAACCTTTTTCCACACACCTGATTTCAACCAGCAGGCTTCTGCAGAGCTTGATGAGCTGCTGCACAGGCGATTCGACCACTGAATCAGGTGTGTTGGAGCAGAGAAACCACTTAAACATGCTGGATACCGGCCCTTCAGGACTGGAATTGAATAGCCCAGCTTTACAGTGTTAATGAAATGTCACACAGACCCTCACGGTCCGGTCTGCTGGACTTTGGGTTATGTGCTTGAGCTGACATACCTGGTGCTGCAGTCTGCTTGCAGCACATTTCCTGCATGTTTTAGATCATAAACTGAGGATTTGTTTGATTTAGTGTTGAATCACTCCTGTAGACACTAATGAAGGCTGAGGAGACATTCCAGCTGTTAGATTAAGGTGTAAGAAGAGAAACGCACAGCAAGGAGACAAGTTTGGCTTTTGGTTCTATAAATGAACACTACAGGGTGCTAAAAGCAAGCCAAAACTGCCTAGTGTCCTTTTAAAGCTGATAACTGTTTCAGCTCTAAAATGGACTTATATTAATTGCAAAAGTATCTCACTCAAACATCCATATGAACAAAGCATTCCTGCTTCATGGCTTAATCCTTACAGTTTCATGCTGTTTTCTGAGTCCCTTTATTTTATTGTGTACACTCACAAATTAACACCCCTGTGGTGGCTTACAGGCAATAATGCCACAAATGAGTCACAGTGAAAATAAAAAAAAGCATGACAGAGCTTTATCAAATTTTGTTAAAGTTATTGTAAAATGCAAACCCATATGATGCACATCCTGTTGTGACATAAACCGCTCCAACAATTAACCCACAGTTAATTAGAAAATTTCCCTCCTGTAGTTCAGCTGGAGTAGACTGAATGTGCGGAGTGGTACAGTGGATGATTCATAGCACACTGGTAATCACACAAGTGCAGCAACCGAGATGCTTGAATTAATCACATCTTCATTTACTTCTCAGAAATTGCCCACCACAGCTTAATGATTTTGTCTTGTTTACCCAAAGAATTTAGCCTTTCACACACATTTGTCCTGAGCTGTTGTGTATGCTTGATGCATGCAGGTTTTACAAGCTCAGAAAAAGTTTTTATTACCTAGGAGCTTGCAGAAGAAGTGCAAGTTTGGTGTGAATTACAATGATAGGATTCATTTTCTATTCTAGGAGTTCAATTTAGTTTCAAGCTAATTTAAGTGAAAACCAATTTGTAAAAGGATGCAGAATAAATTTTAGTGGATAAAATACATGCATGGAAACACTCAGACTTTCTGCTCATAGCTATTGTTTGGGAAGAAACAAAGGATCGTTACCAGGAGAAAGCAAGAAGAAAAGTTTGTGTGTTTTTGCATTTTGACCCGTTAAAACCGTGTTTGCCTGAGGTTTTCTTGGTTCCAATCAAAACCTGTTGGGACATTATTCCTTCACAAGGACAAGGATATATAAAGAAAGGGTTGGTAATTTGTAAGCTATGCAGCAACTTTCAGCCTTCTGTTTTCTCCCGATGCGTGTTAATCTGAACCTGCAGTCAGAAACAAACCAGAACACTACAGCGCTGCAAAACCATCATGGATGCGAGGGATAAACCGCAACACTGCTTTATAACTTTGAACCATCTGTTCTAAAGAGGCTCAGAGTCAGCAGTTCTCACTCACTCACACACACACACACACACACACACACACACACACACACACACACACACACACACACACACACACACACACACACACACACACACACACACACACACACACACACACACACACACACACACAGATATCCACATCTCTCCCCAAGGATCTTCTGCTACGATGACCTCATGTATACTGACTGTGCAGGGGGGCAAAACAGCAGCAGCTGCAAGATTCTTCCATCTACAGACCAGCTGTACAGCTATAGATGCTCTGAAGAAATGAATACACACAATTATTAACTAAATAGAATGGCATTTATATACTATAATATATGGAATGGTTAATGGCAATCTGGATGAAGACATATTTCAGATCTTATGTAGGTTCTGCAAGATAATTGTGAACAAATAATATGTTGTAAATGGCTCTTTGAATTATCTCACTCTGGGAAAAATACAGATTATTAGGGTTGGGCATCGTTTGATTTTGAACGATACCGATTCTGATTCCAATTCCTCGTTTCGATTCCGGTTCCTATCAATTCTTCTTTGAAGACATGACATGTTTTACATGAGCCAGCTAACCACAGGTCCTACATGATGAAATAATCTTAACTTCAACGTGAATTTTTAGTCTATGAACAACATCATCACCTTCATTTAGACAAAAACGTGTTTTGGAGAAAAAAAGAAAAAGACTTGCAGCACAACCAGTGTGTTTGTTTCTGACCACAACCAAAGTCTGGAAGAAGCCTCTGGGATGAGAGGCTAAATGTCTCCAACATATCCAGAAACGTCCAGCTGTTTTCAGCTAAAACTCTCAGGATGATCATGTCCAGGATGACTGAGAACTACACCTCCATGCTGCAGCAGCGTTCAGTCACAACAGGAAGTGAAACTTTAATGTAGCTGCTGTCAGTAACAATCTAACAGATTTAAACATTAAAACTCAACAGAAATAGTTTAAAAAGGAAATTTAAATGTTCACAACTTCCATCCATCCATCCATCCATTTTCATCCGCTTATCTGGAGTCGGGTCGCGGGGACAGTAGCCTAAGGCGAGAGGCCCATACTTCCCTCTCCCCAGCCACTTGGGCCAGCTCCTCCGGGGGAATCCCAAGGCGTTCCCTGGCCAGGTGAAAGGCATAGTCCCTCCACCGTGTCCTGGGTCTACCTTTAGGTCTCCTCCCGGTTGGACCTGCCCGGAAAACCTCACCAGGGAGGCGTCCAGGAGGCATCCTGACCAGATGCCCGAGCCACCTCAACTGGCTCCTCTCGATGTGGAGGAGCAGCGGGTCTACTCCAAGCCCCTCCCGAATGACCGAGCTTCTCACCCTATCTCTAAGGGAGAGCCCAGCCACTCTTCGGAGAAAACTCATTTCTGCCGCTTGTATCCGTGATCTCATTCTATCGGTCACTACCCAAAGCTCATGACCATAGGTGAGGGTAGGAACGTAGATCGACCGGTAAATCGAGAGCTTCACCTTCTGACTCAGCTCTCTCTTCACCATGACAGACCGGTACAACACCCGCATCACTGCAGATGCAGCACCAATCCACCTATCGATCTCACACTCCAGTTTTCCCTCACTCGTGAACAAGACCCTGAGATACTTAAACTCCTCCACTTGGGGAAGGACCTCATCCCCGACCCGGAGAAGGCATTCTACCCTTTTCCGAATCAAGACCATGGTCTCAGATTTAGAGGAGCTGATTCTCATCCCAACTTTGTGTGTGATTTATTATTATTATTATTAATATTGTTATTAATATTTATTGTGACAGAAGCTGGTGTGGTCCACCACAGAGAAGCTGCTCTAGCATGATGACTTTAATTATTCTACAGGTTATTGTTCTGCTCACACACACACACACACACACACACACACACACACACACACACACACACACACACACACACACACGAGTGTTGGTAAGCGGCTGCGTCTGACTGCTGACGCTCCGTTTTTGCTTTCATTTCTGCAGTGAGATGAACTCACCTCACACCGTCCAGAGTTTGTTCTTTAAAGCTTCTATTAAATCCACAGTGTTGACATATTTGAGCACGTTTCCTGTGCAGGAATTAAAGTTTACATTACGTAGTAAAAGTTCGGCAGATGAGTTGCTTATATTTGGCCACTGCGTGCCGGGTGGGGGAGGGGGGACTCATGCTGCACACAGACAGCTGGTGAAAAAGGTTGATCACAATTTGCAGATCACATTTATTTTTCACGGAGATTGGCCACGGATTCCTCTTCCGGTCGGCATATGCGGAATCGAAACTAGGAATCGAAATAAAAAAAACTTTGAATGATTCCGGGAAAAACTAACAGTTGGTCCCGGTTCCAATCGATGCTCGATGCCCAACTCTACAGATTAGGATGCCTGGACACCTCCCTGGTGAGGTTTTCTGGGCACGTCTCTGCTTAGGCTACTGCCCCCGCGACCCGATACCAGATAAGCAGCCGAAAATGGATGGATGGATGCGATGTCAACTCAGTTATTAGACATATTTGACAATGACCAAAGGAAGTCCAACACGACTTCCTTACATGAAAATTGGTGACTGCTTGTAGTAGTAAAATATTTGTTTTTGCTTTTATCTGTCTGTCTGTCTCATTAGATCCATTACAGTACCATGCTACTTCTATAATAATAATAATAATAATAATTGTTATTATTATTATTATGGGTGTAGTTAACATTTCCTTTGCAGAAGTAAAAATTATTTCATCAAAAGAAAAATACATATATTTTATTCAACTAAAATAAGTCTAAAATGCAAACAAATTGGATGACTATGTTCAAAAGAATTTTAGTAAAAATACTAAAACTAAAGTCCAATTTTTGCCTAAATGAACACTGGTTAACACAATAGTTAGTCTTCTCTGAACATAACAATAAATATCAAATTCCAGTTTTCTTACTTGAACTTACTTGATAAACAGCAAAATAATCACGCAATAAGAGACTGATCCAAAGGTTTATGAGATGCTTAACAGATTCACCAACACTGACATTTTTCAGGTTGTTGGTTTTTGATCTGTGATCTGGTCTGGCGTGAGCCTTCCTGGAGCTCATGTTAGGAGAGCACTGCAACTATGGCAACTCACTTTACCCATAACACAGTGGCACTGCAATAAAAACACTGAGGCAGTGATTTAATTTCAGGGTTCCCACTCTTTTCTTGAAATAATTTTCCAGGACTTTTCCAGGACATTTTCAAGACTTTTTCAGTGTACAAGTCAAGTTATCATAACTGCGGTTTGCCGATATCCCGATATATTTAGAAACAGATATGATATTGTACCTACCCACACCGTTATTTTGACAATATAGTTGTGGAAAGATTTTTGTCTTTCACAAACCCACCTGCTTTCCTCTACTTACAATGCAACACAACTAAAACAGAAGTTATTCTCTACTTTAGTTCATACCAGAGGTGTGACATTGTGGCATCATCAAGTCATCTCCATGTCCTGTTTTTGTTCTGCTCAGCAACTGAACCAGGTTAATCCACTGTGCTGAATGAAATCGTCGTCGTCTTCCTCTGCTTATCCGGGTCTGGGTCGCAGGGGCAGCATCCCAACTAGGGAGCTCCAGACCGCCCTCTCCCCAGCCACCTCCACCAGGACCCCAAGGCGTTCCCGGACCAGATTGGAGATGCAACCTCTCCAACGTGTCCTGGGTCGACCCGGGGGCCTCCTGCCGGCAGGACATGCCCGAAACACCTCCCCAGGGAGGCGTCCAGGGGGCATCCTGACCAGATGCCCAAACCACCTCAACTGACTCCTTTCGATCTGGAGGAGCAGCGGTTCTACTCAGAGTCCCTCCCGAATGTCCGAGCTCCTCACCCTATCTCTAAGGCTGAGCCCGGCCACCCTATGGAGGAAACTCATTTCGGTCGCTTGTATCCGCAATCTTGTTCTTTCGGTCATTACCCAAAGCTCATGACCATAGGTGAGGATTGGGACGTAGATTGACCAGTAAATCGAGAGCCTGGCTTTCTGGCTCAGCTCCCTCTTCACCACGACAGATCGGCTCAACGTCCGCAGCACTGCAGATGCCGAACCAACCCGCCTGTCGATCTCCCGATCCCTCCCACCCTCACTCGTGAACAAAACCCTGAAATACTTAAACTCCTCCACTTGAGGTAGGACCTCTCTCCCGACCCGGAGTTCGCAAGCCACCCTTTGCCGGTCGAGAACCATGGTCTCAGATTTGGAGGTGCTGATCCTCATCCCAGCCGCTTCACACTCGGCCGCGAACCTACCCAGCAAGAGCTGAAGGTCAGAGCTGGATGAAGCTAGGAGGACCACATCATCCACAAAAAGCAAAGACAAGATTCTCCTGCCATCAAACTCGACACACTCCACACCACGGCTGCGCCTAGAAATTCTGTCCATAAAGGTAATGAACAGAACCGTGACAAAGGGCAGCCCTGGCGGAGTCCAACCCTCATCGGGAACAGGTCCAACTTACTACCGGCTATGCGGACCAAACTCACGCTCCTCTGGTAAAGGGACTGAATGGTCCTTAACAGAAAGCCACCCACCTCATACTCCTGGAGCGTCCCCCACAGAGTGCCCCTGGGGACACAGTCATAAACCTTCTCCAAATCCACAAAACACATGTGGATTGGTTGGGCAAACTCCCATGCCCCTCCATCACCCTTGCAAGGGTATAGAGCTGGTCCACAGTTCCACGGCCAGGACGAAAACCACATTGCTCCTCCTCAATCTGAGATTCGAATATCGATCGGACCCTCCTCTCCAGTACTTTTCCAGGGAGGCTGAGGAGTGTGATCCCCCTATAGTTGGAACACACCCTCTGGTCACCCTTCTAAAAGATGGGGGCCACCACCCCAGTCTGCCACTCCACAGGAACTGCCCCCGATGACCACGCAATGTTGCAGAGACATGTCAACCATGACAGTCCTACAACATCCATAGCCTTGAGATACCCAGGATGAATCTCATCCACCCCTGGGGCTCTGCCGCTGTGTAGTTGTTTGACTACCTCAGCAACTTCTGCCCCCAAGATTGGACAGTCCATCCCCATGTCTCCTGGCTCTGGTTCCTCCTCGGAATGCGCGTAGGTGGGATTGAGGAGCTCCTCAAAGTATTCCTTCCACCGTCCGACCATAGTCCCAGTTGATGTCAGCAGCTCCCCATCCCCACTGTAAACAGTGTGAGCGAGTTGCTGTCTTCCTCTCCTGAGGCGTCGGACAGTTTGCCAGAACCTCTTTGGAGCCGATCGATAGTCTTTCTCCATGGCCTGACCAAACTCCTCCCACGCCCGAGATTTTGCCTTGGCAACTGCCACTGCTGCACCCCGCTTGGATATCCGGTACCTATCTGCTGCCTCCGGAGACCCACAGACCAGCCACGACTTGTAGGCCTCCTTCTTCAGCCTGACGGCTCCCCGAAACTCTGGTGTCCACCAGCGGGTACGGGGGTTACCACCACAACTGGCACTGGCCACCTTGCGACCACAGCTAGCAACAGCCGCCTCAACAATCGCAGAGTGGAAGAAGGCCCGCTCGGAGTCAATGTCCCCCACTGCTCTCGGGACACGGTCAAAGCTCTGCCGGAGGTGGGAGTTGAAGACCGTCTTGACAGGGTCTTCTGCCAGGCGTTCCCAGCAGACCCTCACTATGCGTTTGGGTCTGCCAGGTCTACGCAGCATCTTCCCCTGCCATCTGATCCAACTCACAACCAGGTGGTGATCAGTTGACAGCTCCGCTCCTCTCTTCACTCGGGTATCCAAAACATACGGCCGTAGGTCAGATGATAAGACTACAAAGTCTATCATCGACTTGTGACCTAGGCTGCCCTGGTACCAAGTGTACCGATGGGCATCCTTATGTTCGAACATGGTGTTCATTATGGCCAAACTGCGGCTTGCACAGAAGTCCAATAATGAAACACCACTCGAGTTCAGATCAGGCGGGCCGTCCCTCCCAATCACAGCCCTCCATGTCATGTTGTCATTGCCCAGGTGAGCATTGAAGTCCCCCAGCAGGACAATGGAGTCCCCTGATGGAGCACTATCTAGCACTCGTCCCAGGGATTTCAAAAAGGGTGGGTACTCTAACTGGTATTTAGCCCATAAGCGCAAACTACAGTCAGGACCCGTTCCCCGACCCGAAGGCACAGGGTAGCTACCCTCTCGTCCACTGGGGTAAACCCCAACACACAGGCAGAGAGTCTTGGGGCTAGCAAAAAGCCAGTTTTGAAAAGTTTAGAATTGGCACCGTCTTCCTGACATCACTCACTCCTGCCTATAAAGGACACAAAGACATATTTTGAAAGATTGTTACTGTTTATACAATAAATTAGGCCTACTTTTCAAACCTTAGCTCTTTCATATCTTTCGTATTCTATGTATTATACTTACTGTACACACCACATTACACTTTACTGCTTATTCCACATAGTTGGATGTTAAACTCCATTTTGTTGTTCCATTATTGGTCATTTTAGGTTAGTCCAGTCATCCAGAAACAAGATTCAGGATAGATGACTAGGCTAATATCTCCCGCTAACACCACAGACATATTGGACCTGAAAAATATTTTTTTCTACCTCAGAGATAAGTACTTGTAGTTGTTCGCTACCATTTTAGTCTGGACTGTACGTAACATTACTATGATAGTACATTACTATATAGTTACCACTTAAAATCATTCTAGTTATTAATTTAGCCGTGTTGAATTCAATTTAATTACGTTAACAACTTTGTTCAATGACCATGCCAGTCCAGTTCTCACTGCCACCTGGCTGCGGTCTGTGTAGCTAGCTAAAAACAGTATGAACAGCTGAGGCTCTGTCCTCTGAGCACATACTTAGTATTTTGATAGAATCAAATTCATGACATTTTTATCATTCACATATTTTTGTTTCTGCTGTTGGACGATAGAACAAGTATGAATTACTGAGTGGAGCGCGGGTCCGGTAGACTACCTGCTTTCCGTTGCTATCCCGAAGCTCTCCTCATGTTCACTCGTCTCATCGCATGAGTGAAAAAAACAAAAGCTCTCCGCTGCTCTTTTGTCACTCAACAGTAGGGCTGTAGCGAAGCCTCGACGAAGTCGACGGCTCGATTCTAAAAATTTGTCGACGTCAGATCCGGAAGTCAACGCACCGCGCCCACTTGTTGCATCCCCAGGAGTTTGTAAATAGAGGAGGAATCTGCCTGTTTTTCCTCTAGTTCGCCCTCTTTTCCGCCTTCACTAACATCTCCGCCAAATACCGAAGACCCGGTGTCGGTACAGGATCTGCTCGGGTGCAAGATCGGCTCGGGGTCCGTCGACTGCCGATGACGTCTAAGTAGTTGATTGGCTGAACATGAACCTTACGGAAATACGTAATCACGTTACGTTGTTATCACGTTACGTTGGTCCAGGCAAATCTTTCTATTGGAAAGATGGACAACTTTTACAAAGAAATCCATCATTACCTCTTTGAAAATACACTTTTAGCATAGAGCTGCATGTATATTAGGGCTGAACGATTAACTGCATGTGCAATTAAATTGCGATGTGACAAAAGGAGATTTTCTAATCTCAAAGGCTTCAATTTGGCAGCGAGTGGTTAGCGTAATGCTAATATACATGGAAAAACCCATAGGAATGCTAATGCTAATATCGCCGATTACATTATTACAAATTATGAATTAGAAACGTGCCAAATGATTACATTTGGAGTCTTAAAGAAAGTAAAAATACCATCAATCAAATAAGTACAGACAGGTATTTTAGTAAAGCCAGGAGATTTTCTAATCTCAAAGGCTGCAATTTGGCAGCGAGTGGTGAGCGCAATGCTAATATACATGGAAAAACCCATAGGAATGCTAATGCTAATATCGCCGATTACATTATTGCAAATTATGAATTACAAACGTGCCAAATGATTACATTTGGAGTCTAATAGAAAGTAAAAATACCATCAATCAAATAAGTACAGACAGGTTTTTTAGTAAAGCCAGAAAACTTTTAACTCCAGAGTTTTGGCTAGCAGCTACAGTCTATGACAAGACGTCAACAACTCTAAACACAAAATACTTAAATAAACGGGACACACTTCTTTCCTGCAAATACAATTTCACAGGTGTTGCTAATACCTATGATTCTTCAAGCCAAGGGATGTGCTCAAAGAGGAGTTCAACATTATGAATAAGATATATAAGAAATAGTGTTTTATTTTACAAATACCATTATAAACACAAACTTATGTCTTAAGAAACATTATTTTAATAACGAAAGTGCTAAATTCTTTCCAACAGTATAGATGTGTAGTGCATTTTGTCCGAGTCGGTTTGCCGTACTTTGACGTCATCGGGAGTCGAAGGACCCCGAGCCGATCTTGCACCCGAGCAGATACTGTACCGACACCGGAACAACGTCCGTCCACTACTAGATTATTTTCCTGTTTTGCCCCTTCGTCTCCCGGCAACGGACAACAACTTCCGGGGTCAGATGCGCTGCTTTTTGTCTATCGCAGATGTAGAAAATCACCGGGTGCGCTTCTCCCTTCATTAAGGAGCTTCTTTCAGACATGAGGAGAGCTGTTTTGGTGGTAGCAGTCTCTCCTCCGTGCTGGTCTGTTTGCTGCTGGGTGTTTTTGGTTTATTTAAACTTGGTAACTTGAACTTAATGTTGGTAAAGCTACTGTTAGCATCTTCGCTAACAGCTTCTTGCATTGGGATAAGCTGTTACGTTTTGGTTTAGAGTTCATCTTTTTGTGGTGTAGATCTCCCTTTTATTACATTTAGAGTGTTGTGGGTTTTCGGTTTAGTGTAAAATATCACCTGAGTTTGGTTTAACCCGTAAGACCACTCGCCTCACGCACATAAGTGACCTAAACAAAGCAGCATGGAGACACTCCATCTTCTACCACCTCTCAGGCAGCAGCCTGCACTCCCAAGTTCTACACGTCACCAGAACATAACCAACCGCAACACAATAAAAGCAGTGTTATACAAAATGGAAGGCCTGTAGTGTTTATTCTCTTATAGTAAGAATTTATCAATTTTTTTGATGAAATTATTTGAGATTTTCTGGTTTTTGTTAATTGTGCAATAGAAAAATAATCATTAGATTAATTTTCTAAATAGTCATTAGAATAGTCGACTATTCGATAAAATAATCGTCAGAATAATCGTTTTAAAAATAATCGTTTACTCCCAGCCCTACTCAACAGAGAGAAGGAGAAAAACCTCTCGCTCTATAAACTGCGATAACGCAATACTCGCGAACCGAGTCACTACTTTTGGCCCTTCTTTAGAGAAATAAATCTAGGGGTGAAAAATCTGTAAATCTAGCCAAAAAGACAGTTGGAAAAACAGAAGTGGAACTGGAACTGAAGGGGATTATGCAATCTGATTGGTTGGAAGCGTCATGTGGGGCGCTGTGCCAGCTAGATGCAGAAATTAAAGGAGAAGCGCTACAGCCCAATATTGCCCAAAATGTTTAATCCATTTGTTTATCCACAAGGATGGAAAATTATTTTCCAGGACAACTCAAAAATTTCCAGGACATTTTGCAATTCCCCCCATTTTCCATGTGTTTTCCATGACTGGAAAATTGGACTATCATTTTCCAGGTTTTCCAGGACGCGTGGGAACCCTGCATGTGTTTTCCATGACTGGAAAATTGGACTATCATTTTCCAGGTTTTCCAGGACGCGTGGGAACCCTGAATTTTAACTCATAAAAGCAGAGAAAATGGTACAAGCACAAAAACAGGCCTGGACTCTTTGGGTTGTCTAACCAGAGCCTTAGCTGACATAATCTAATATAAACTACCCCTGTCTGGATTACCACTCCGTTAACTCATTCACTGCCAGCCGTTTCCTGATCAGAAAAGCCCTTCGCAGCCAGCATTTTACTGTTTTTTTAAGAGTCACAGAACGTTGTGCTCTATGATGATGTCAATGCCAAAACTACCAAAACAAAGAAGAGACTCCCCTCACATCAGGAAGAATTCACGCGTTTCGAGCATTATCCATTCTTTCATAATCTGCTGTTGAATTGCGATCGGCAGAAGCTTTTCTGGTTCGGGCCTCACTTTTTTTTTTACAGCAGCGGTCAAAAACGATCTCCTAATACATGGATTTTCTGCTTCCTGATCACGTGACATGTGACGTACGCAGATGAAGATCAGAGTGTTTTCATTGATGTCAAGACCTTCCTATCAGACATGACTGCCTCTGCCCTAGTTCACCCCCAGGACACGGGATTACCCCCTGCAATACACACAAGTACACACAAGACTTCACTCTCCCTTACACACTTGAATGAGCACTAACACACACACACACACACCATCAACACATTTATCTCTATTAGCATCACACAACTTATCTTTGACATACTGAACCATAAGGCCTTATGTCTAATATACTGTTCACTAATACAACCATACATGGCATATTGCATAGAAATATGGGGTTCAACTTTTAAAACATTTATACTCAGCTTTAGAGCTGGAATGTTTGTTCTCACGGTGCGGCGGCTCGTTCCGATGCCCACACAGTAAAAAAATGCAAATGACGACTTTAGAGAAATTATGACACGTCTTTAAATAAAGTAAAATTTTCTAGTGCAGAGTGGAGACAACCCACAGAGGCACTAATTTGATCTCATTTCAGAAATACACCTAATAAATTAAATTACTAACAAACTCAGGCATTATATCCACTGCTACCTTTCTAATTTTAAACTCAGTAACCTATGCTGTAACTTCACCTTGCTGCCCTTCGGCTGTGATCACAAGCGACAACATAATAGTTCCCGCTGCTTCTACGGGAAACAGCGCAAAAAAAAAAACACAACTTGGGATCTTGTAGGCGTGGCGGTGGGATTTCAGCCGTGGTGGCCCGCCATGGCTACGCCTATGCAAGGGAAACCCTGGAGTACTAAAGAAGTGATCGTGGACCTAGACAAAACAGTCCCCACAAGAGTAAGCCAATTTGTATTTGAAAGGTCAGTTAGAAACTGGAGCAAAGTGACCCAGTGAAGTTAACCCTCAGATAATTCTACAAGGTTGATGTTCCGTTAACACAACAGAAATCCACTTCAAAAGTAGCCTTTTTTTGTCACTAGCTGTTAGCTTGTAAATCTAGCTGGAAGCAAACTACTCCTACCATCTGAGGTTAATTAAAGGGACACCTACTGCAGGTAAGATATTAACTGCTCCTAATGTTTCCACATAACCCACCAAAAGACAAGAATTATTATTTCTAAAGTTTTTTTATTTGTTGACGCTGTCTGATTTCCTGTAGGAGATTGTTCACGTGCAGACATCAGTTTACATTAAACATGATGGCCAATTTAGCTCATGGGATTAAAATAATAAAAATAAAACGGCACTGGTTCACTCCACGGATGGTGGCGGAGCAAATACAGACTGTGAGCCTTGACATTTTTACTCGTCAGCTATCAGTGGGCCTGTTATATTACATCCATCTCTTGTGTCCCCAAGCATACAGTGAGGAAGCTGATGAAGTGTGATAGCAGTGAGGGAATGTTTCACACAGACCTGATGGATTTGAGTTGTCTCTTTTGGAGGGGCATGGTGTGACCTCTCATCTAGATGAAGTGAAGATACACCGCAAGCCTGTCATGCAACTTACCATCACCGGGTAGCAGCTCAATTACCACAGATCCACAGAGGGAGTATGTGGGTCTCTTATCAGCTGTTTGCCCATGCAGGTGACTCCAGGTGAACTCTGAAATGAAAAGGTCTCCAATTATCCATCCATCCTTTCATTCATTTCTGAACCCACTTTGCCCACGTAGGGTCGGGTGGGGGGGTTGTACTGGTGCCCATCTCCAGCCGTCAATGGGCAATCAGGCGGGGTACACCCTGGACAGAGAGCCAGTCCATCGCAGAAGATCTCCAATTACCCATTTCAAAAACAATCCAGCATGGCTCTTCTCTGAAGCCTCTAAAAGATAATAATTATCCCTCAGCCATTGTTACACAATACTGGTTGAAGTGACATGCGATAATAAAATGATTAATGGTGTAATTTGTCCATAGCACTTTTGACATTAATGACTTTAAATAGGACAGTGTACCCCTGTGGTGCTGAGATAAGACAGGTAGAAGGCATTGCAGGACATCAGCTGTCAACTTTTATGACTGTGCAGCGACGGTGTTAAATACCACTGACATGTATTCACACAGAGATGCTATTTTTAGAACATTTGTTGCTTAAATCCTATCCTCCATGTCACAGGATTAAAGGATTCCCAATGTGTGGAGATGTGTGTGGCTGGATTTTTACCAGGAATCGCCACCCTCGGTCCCAGGATGATGTTTCTGCACCACAGTTGACCAACATTCACAGATTCGTGCTTTTAAGACATCTGTGTTAGCTAACAGCAGTTCCCTAGAAGTACTGACATCTGTACACAAGAGGACTACTTTAGGAGGTGATGACTTCAAACCCATTTTAATGTTGCCCCTTTTCTCTTTCATGTGTTGCATTTAAATCTTTATGGATATTAGAAAAATGCAAGCATTCCTCTAAATCACAGCCACTTCAAAATTTCTGCCAAAAACATGCACTTGGGTCATATTTTTTCATTTCAACTCAAGTGAAATTAGACTTTTTAATTTATTAACTGAAATCAGCTCATTTTGGACTTCAAACTCAACAATGCATCTCTTTTTCCGTCCGTGTATCAATGTAAAATGGCTTTCTTAATCATTTAACTAGCTATTTACTTTTAACAGTCAATAAAAACCAGCAAGGCAGGAAAATCCACAAACAGATTAAATCAAAAGCAAATCTAGTTTTTGTTTACAAGGATAGAACATGGTGATCCATTTAAATAGTTTGTGTTGCAAAATAAAGAGAGCAAACAGCTAATTAAATAATAATCATAAACACAACAAGATGCTAGTAAAAGAGCAAAAATGTAGATAAATCTCCAGGAAATACAGTGATGAGCTCTGTGGACAGAGAAAACACATCTGAAGTTGTTAGGTAATTTGATTTTATCCCATATTACCTTAAAGGACGACACACCCTTTGATGGAGAGAGTAAATTGATTATTTGTAATGTCCATGTGTGTAGCTCAACCAGGCCCCATTCTGCTTCAGCCTCAAAGCTTTATCCTCACCTGCTCTGTATACCTGCATTCTGCAATTATCTGGTAGATAATACTTAACCTCCATAACCCTGGAACCTGAAATAAACCCACATGACAACAAGGAAGACATTTTACCCTGAGTCTCCAAATGCATGGAGAGTTAACGCAGAGAAACCTCCTCCGAGGCTTCCCCCACGTCACTCCCCTGTGCTCCCAGTTCTTCAGGGGCTTTATTCACCAAATGGATGGGGGGAGAAGGCGGACCTTCTCAAGTTACAGAGTTCTCTCAATTAACATCTTTGCTCAACCTTTTTATGAACATACCAACACAGAGATTCATGATGTGTAATGGGCATCTTTTAGGTCTCAAAAAGGTACAATTATAAAAATACCCAACATTCCCTCCTGATGTGACTTTTTGAGCAATAAAAGATTAAACCAATAAAACAACATTAACATGAAATTAGGACACACCTAACCTGGAATTTGAAATGACCAATTAATCAATCAGATTTTAGTTCAACATTAAACCAGACATCAAACCCAATTTTATCCTGTATTTCTAGCTTCATTAACTTATCCCCCCTGAATGCTACCTTTGAGCAATGATTATCCTGTCAACAAAACCCAGAGCAAGAGTTAAAACCTGGAATTAGGAATGAATAATCTAGACACCAAAACCTACATAATAATCTTGAATTCCTAGCTTTATTAAAGTAACCCATATCATTTGTCATCAAACACTTGTGGATCTTCTGCTCCACATCCGTCGTTACCTCCTGTGCTGCAATCGATCGCTTGTAGGACTGAACAGGTGTCACAGGTTTTGAGTTTTCTGTGGCTGGCTGACCTGCAGTTCTGGTTCCCTCCTGAAGTTGGTGTTTGACCTCTGCACCTCATCTCCAGTTCAGGTGTGATATCTCGGTCACACTGTGCTCTCAGCTTTGCGTCGTCCCGCTGACGTGTCGACGCAGGTCACTTCCTGAGAGAGCTGACTGGCCCACAGCGGGTTTTGTGGTTTTACATCAGCTTACAGGTTGGTACCGGTTTGGGCTAACTGATCCACTTGGTTTGTGGTTTAACATTAGCTCAGCTGGTGACGGTGGTTTGTGTCACTTCCGTCTTGGACTGCAAGTCAGCAGTTAGCCACGTCTTTCGTGCTTCCTCCATCTTGGATTGTGGGCTCCACCTCCTTTTCAACACACCTACAAGTCACAAACGTTTCAAAGACCCACAGCAGGATGCCACAGGCACAGACCAATTTGCATTCTGTTAGACATGCGTTCAACTTCCACAGCTGCTTGCTCAAAGGAACTCAGATCCTCTGAAGTCTTTTCATCGACACTCTTCTCCTGAGTCTGAGCCATTCCTGCATTCGGAGAGTATCAGGACAGGACATAGCAAACCATCTTGTGTTGCAATCACAATACCTTCCTGGTTGTTGAGGGTCAATGGGGCACAAAGCGTCTTGTCCCCGATCTGTGTCCTCTGATGTTTTCTGCAGGAACCAATGCAGCCAGCCACTGATCTTTATCACCTGTTAATCGAGTTCCCATCTTCACATCACAGCAGGACACAAATCAAGGAGTCTCCCAGCCTGTCTTGCCTAGGGAACAATTTGCATTTAGGAAAACAGTGTACCCAAAAGTTGTGCTGCCTAATTGTTTAAATTAATAAACATTGATGTCTGGTTTAGCATGAAAATAGTCAGATATGGTCTGTCCTAAATTTTCACAAACAAAATAAAACACATCCAAATTCTTTAAAACTAGCTTGTCTCAAAAGGAGTTAATCAGAGATTCTATCACACTAAGGCGGAGTTTACACAATCACGTCACAGAGGCTTCAAAGAGGTTTTTCACAAAAGGACCCTAGAGTCTTCTAGTCTAGCCTTGATTTAGCTGCTTAGGCTCACACATTTGCATTCAGGCAAAAGGCATTCTAATTTAAATGAACCAGCCCATCTCCACCTTGTAAGGTAATCAAAACTTTATCAGTTACATCACCCCCTCCTGTGGAGGTAGGGTTCTCACACATTTACAGGATCTAAATTAATCAAAAGGAAGTCACTCAGATTTATTAAACCTTATAACCCAAACAGAAAATAAATGATGGTAATAGCTCAAATGTTGAAATAGTTACAAAACAGCCTTACTGTTGAGTAAAATAACATACTACGATCAGCAGTATGGTCTGTAGGGGCTGAGTTGATGTTTACATTTCAAACAAGATTTGCATAGAAATAGCATACAGGAAAAATCTAGCACCGTGTTGATTCAATCATGTTATTAAATTAAATCTATCAATGGTCGATAAGACACATTTAACGGGAAGTTTTTACGGTTCATAAAAAATCTAAACACCCTCCTGTAAAGCCAGTCTTATGGCAGAAACACCAAGTTTAACATGATTTAGTCATATGATAAAATGCTGAGATAAAAAACTGTTACTGCATAGTGTAGAATTCTATTTACCTAAGATCATAACCCACTAAAGTAAAACTGAAAAGTTGTATTTTTAATCTTGGTTCATGAGCAAAAGGTATCGTCGGATCCAGAGTAGCTGCTGCACAGCTAATCTACCAGAGCTATAAGCAAAGAGTCTGTCATTTTAAAATGGCATAAGCTAGTTATAAGGTTATGTGCCTCTTAAAACACAAAATCATGAATTTTCCCTTCTAATTCTGTAATTTGGGGTCAAATTCCTCAATAAATGATTAGGGGAACTACTTAAGTCTAACTACATGATCTTTTAGAAAGAGTATTTATTTATTTTAATAAAATAATAAAAGGCCTGTAGACCAGAATATCTAATTTAACTTGAGGCAATCGCGTGAATCATCTCCATCTTATTTGGGCAACCATTCAGCCTGTGAAGCTGAAGGAGTTAGAGGATGGATGTCTTTATCCCTGCTTAACTGTATTTCCTTAACATTCTATCTATGTAAGTCATTTTGTTTACTAGTTCAGTACGAGTTATCATGCAGATAAAAGCAATGACTTTTTCAGATAGTATTTAGTTAATCATCACACCTCAAACATTTCTTTAAAACTTCCTTTTTGCCTTCTCTCTTTTCCTCAACCATTTCTTTAATTCTGTCTTTTCTCCATCTGTCTGCTTTTTTCCTTAACCTTCTCTGCTAACCTCTCATTTCTTCCTAACCAAACCATCAAACAGTTAGTGGCCTGCAGCCTTATCAAAACCATCCCCCATAACACTTCGTTGTCTCTTCATACACCCCCTCAAACCTTCACCCCTCCTTTTCCTTTCTTCTATTTCTCCAGCTTCTCTTAGGAACCACATACACACACACACCTGAGCCTTCTGACCCACACTTACACATCACAGGATGTTAGTGTTATTCATACATGTACAGAATAAAGAACAAGACAACACAGAACAAAACAGAAACATAGAACATAGACCATCTAGAATCTGCAGGTTTCACACAGAACAAACTAGGCTCAAAGCCTCAGTCACACACATTGTCATGTAATGGGACCTTTCATTCATTCAGAGATCTTGGCCGAGATACACACATTCAGGCTTCAGAACTTCGGCCCAAAACTTCTCTCACACTCACACACACACAGAAACTGACCTGCAGGCTTTCACTCACACACATTCAGAACTTGGACACAACCCCCCCAGATCAGACCAGATCCGGTTAGGCCCAAAACCTTTACTCATACACAGATGGAGCAAAACTCTGTCAGAAATTAACATGCCAGTCCTCAGCGTCACCTTTCAACAATACACAACACGGAAACCGGCAAGTCCACCCACAAAAATGGAACGCAGCCCCATGGCACCAGAAAAATCACAACACAAATAACACAGACCGGGAATTTTAGACCGATTTAAGATCTTTTAAGCCAATCAAATTTTGTGTACCTTGTTGCACCATAAAATATTTAAACAATTCCCTGCGGCAGTGTGATTTCAGCATCAAACCACTCCAATCGACACCAGCACTTACATGCTGCGTGTATTAACCATCCGCGGCTGCTTTAATGCAGCGCTGGTTTAGCAACAGTTTTAGGTGCACCTGAACATTCACCTGTAATTACTACCCGCAGCTCTGCGGGACGCCCTGTGCACGCAGACACAAGACTTATTAAAACCTCCTCTTCAAGGCAGGAATACAGCCCGGTTCACGCTTCAATGCAACCCCACGGTTTACATGTGCAACCCCTAGCTGGACACAAAAACGTCTTTTTGTGCGTGAATGTCAGTCACCACCATCAATCTTAAATCACACTGCCAACGGTTAAAAACAAAAAGTGCAATTAATTTTTACTCACCCAGTGTGCTATTCAGCTGCCAGACTGCGAAGCGAACTCCCACCGGAACTCTGCTCTCCAGAGCTCACCAGAGCTGATCCACAGTCTCCCCTTACCAGAAACAGACTCAAACCAATTTTAGCCAAAACAATCTCACACGTCTTTTTCCGGTCATCAACTTTCTCATACTCTCAAGAGGTTCACACACACACACGGCCGCAACTGGCCCTCCTCAATCAACTCAAACCACACTGCCAGTGGTTAAAGAAACAGACACAAATTACTGAATTAGCTTAATGAATTAATGAATTAACCTACTCTCCGTGGTAATTTCGTCCTGAGTTCGGGAAGGCGAGAGCTTGAATGGGAATCTGCCTGCAAGGCTAAAAAGCCGGCCGGTGAAACAATTTTAGTTCCCCGGGCTTTGATGAGGTAAGTGGCGCCTGTACCGCTCCCCGAAGCCAGCTTCCCATCGACGGCTCTGCCTTGCCCGCATCCTCCACCACTTGTTAGGTAATTTGATTTTATCCCATATTACCTTAAAGGACGACACACCCTTTGATAGAGAGAGAGAGTAAATTGATTATTTGTAATGTCCATGTGTGTAGCTCAACCAGGCCCCATTCTGCTTCAGCCTCAAAGCTTTATCCTCACCTGCTCTGTATACCTGCATTCTGCAATTATCTGGTAGATAATACTTAACCTCCATAACCCTGGAACCTGAAATAAACCCACATGACAACAAGGAAGACATTTTACCCTGAGTCTCCAAATGCATGGAGAGTTAACGCAGAGAAACCTCCTCCGAGGCTTCCCCCACGTCACTCCCCTGTGCTCCCAGTTCTTCAGGGGCTTTATTCACCAAATGGATGGGGGGAGAAGGCGGACCTTCTCAAGTTACAGAGTTCTCTCAATTAACATCTTTGCTCAACCTTTTTATGAACATACCAACACAGAGATTCATGATGTGTAATGGGCATCTTTTAGGTCTCAAAAAGGTACATTTATAAAAATACCCAACAGAAGTAGATTCTGTTCTTCGACTTCCTCCCTAAAGACAAATACCTGTATGGTACATCTTTTTATTTAGTTTGTGTTTATTAAAAACATTTAGGAAGGTTCGTTTCACAAAAACAATTTAAAAAAAAACCTGAAACCGAAAAAACGGAAGGCTGAAGCCAAAGCTTAATATTGCCTCAATAAAATTCACATTAGTGATGTTACTCCATAGTCCTTAAATATATATTTTCATTCTTTTTTTGAAGTCCATCCCATAATTTATCTCCCAACACTGAAACAAATATTTAAACAAGTCTAACTCTACTGCCAAAAGGTGGGTTGTAATGTTTTTGCTCGTGTTTTTGTTTGTCTGTTAGCAAAATATCTCACCATCCCATAATACCTCAACTTGTGGAATGCATACATGTATGTATGTACGTATGTATACAGCTGATAAAAATTTAGAGAAAACCTCAAGAGTGCCACAACAGCTGTTAAACTCATAACATCAGTCAGGCTTACAGACGTTTAAGTCAAGTGTTGTTAACGATTGAGACTCATTGCAAAAAACTTTGTATTTGCATTAAAGGGGACATATTATGCAAAGCTCACCTTTTGCATCCTTTTGTTATGCTGAATGGGCCTTAACTGCCTCTATAAACACTCCAAAAATGAAACTCATTTCTGTCAGTGTTTAGTTTTAGTAATTCTGTACGTAAAACAAGCCATTTTAAAATGTCCCTGTTTGTGATGTCATAAATGGGGAAAGTAGAATAGAACCACCTTTTTCATGCAAAAGAGTGTTGCTGCTAGAGGAGCAGTGCCTTTACTCTGAGCCCCTCTGGATTATCGGGGCTCCTCAGGTTATAACAGTCTCAGCGGGAGAGAGGTGGGTGTGGCCAGCTCCAACTTAAAGTGGCAGAGCCCTGACACACACAGCTCTTTCTGGAAGGTACTGAAATTGTCAGAAATAAAACTGCTGAAATTAATTTATGTGAGAGGGATTTTGTCCAATGAACTGCACAAACATGTTTGGTATCAACTACTAAACTATTATAACTTAAGAAAAAAGTTATAACCATGAACCCTTGGACTAAAGCCCATCTGTAAGAAACTATTCTCATAAACAACCAGATTGATTTTGATAAAATCTGAAATCTTTGTTTTTGTCTTATACAAGTGAATTTGTAATAGAAGAGCACGTCACACATCATCCAGAGGACATTAGGTGCTCCGACAGCCCATGGGACATCAAAGACATAATCCGTCGAAAAATAATTTCTGTTTGTTTTGCAGCTATTAAAGTACTAAGGACCAGTTTGCTCCAGCCATACTTTTTCCTCTACAAGTGAATTTGTGTTTGTGCCTGACCTTTAGCTCAGTATTACCTGAAAAAAATCTTCCTCCACGTAAGATGATCAAAAAGTTAAAAGTGAATTGTTTTTCTATTGTTTTGCTGGAGTTAATTCAACGCTGGTATTGGAACTATTTCATGCAGCATTTAAGAAATGAATAAGTTAACCGGTAATACTAGGTACTGTTGTTAAACACGGCACTTCTTGACACTTGGTAATGCCATCCATGTTGAACGCTTTTCATTTGAAAACTAATTTTTACCATTAGAATTGAATTTTGTCTGTTAAAGTTGTGCCTTATATGTTTTTAAAACATCACATCTCTGCTGAGAGCACTGTGGCTCTGCTGCATTGATAAATCATGGTTAGACTGGAACTGGGCGCATAGGGGCCCAGAATAAAATAATCTGTCTCAAGTGCAAGCAGTGCTTTTAAGCCTTTAGGAGGAATCATGATTGAGTGAAAATGCTCCCGTAAGTTGCAGTCCTGTTATATTTACATATTCATGGCAGTTAGCTTGATAACACAAAGTAGCCAGGTGGCCTGGAGTTTTATTGAAATGTTGGACCTAAGATTGTACATTATTACATGGTACATCTAATAGTCAGCGTGGCTGAGACTTAATGCAGTGCAGTAACTTAACATCAGCAACGTCTCTGCAGCAGTGCCTTCTTCCAACCATTTTAACTGATCGGGGCACAAAAGGATTTAAGCAAAATAATTCCAAATAATTGCTCATTATTGTAACATTTTAGTCTAACCTCATGGTTTAAAATGTTTTGATTTGCAGAAAACCACTAGCCTGGCCTGCCAGACTACTCTGTTTAATTCTGCACAGAGAAAGGGTCTGGGAACTCTCCTATTTAAATAATCCCACCTCCGTGAGAATTCTAACCGAGCCAATCAGTGCTGAGCTGCCTACGTCACACACCATAATGCTAAGTTTGTCATAAACATGGCGACTGAAGCGGAGTTTGCTGCGGCTCTTTCCTCTGTTCTAAATGACTTGGACACGTCTTTAAAACAACAAGTGGAAGCACTAAAAGTCTTTCTTCTAAAGAAAGATGTTTGCGCCGTTGCCAGATGCCCTTTTTTACTACAGCTAAAAAACTGCAGCATCGCGCGGCACAGTTGGCATTTCCGTCTTTTTGAGCTGCCTAGTCCCACCCTTCAAGTGCCTCTCTGCCTGTGAGTTACCAGACTCTTTCTCTGTGCAGAATTAAACAGAGGAGTCTGGCAGGTCAGGCTGTAAAATCTCATTGATGGTTATTTTTTCCAAGTATTTCAACAGAGCAATGTAGCAATAAAAATATGTATAATATATAAATATCACTGAAGTGCATTTTCTTTTCATGTTCAACATATTGATTAATCAAAAACAACAGAGGATCAAATGCATCCTTCACAGAGAGAGAAGGATAAATAATTTGGGCTTGTAAATTCCTAGAAACATGTGGAATCATTTCAAATTGCAACATGAATTGTATTGAATCTAAATAGTTGTCAAATCATTAAAAAATATCGCCAGCAGGCATGAATCGTATTGAATCATTTCGGCAAAAGGTTTCACCGTATCAATAATGAATCATCTCGCTGGTATTGTATCGCCGGTATTGTATCGCTGGTATTGTATCGCCAGTATTGTATCGCCGGTATTGTATCGCTGGTATTGTATCGCCGGTAGCGTATCAGCTGCAGCGTATCGAGATGGAAATCAAATCGGCCCCAGTGGTTAAGATTCACAACTCTCCTGGGTACCTCTTAGCCATCAACTATGGTTGATTTAAATTCCGTGTAGTGCAGAATTTCAACTCAAAGGGGGTTTCATGCTGAATATTAAAATTTTAAACAAGATGCACTAAAATGCCAAAATGACTACACATGTCTACAGCACTATTAGACACTCATTTATTCAGTAATCCAAAAGGGTTCATATGAAGGCAACTGGACTTCTTTGGTTTCAAGAAACAAAAAAAGTCCAAAGATGTTTAACAGTTGCCTTCATTTGAACCCTTTTGGATTACCATGACCTGAATGACTGAGAACCTTCACCAGCACTTTTATTCAGTGTATCAGCAAAAACAGGTCAGTTTGGGGGTGACTTGCTCTTTAAAAATCCAACAGCAGGCAAGGGCGTAGGAACGGGTTTAATATTGGGGGGGACAGACTTTGGAAATCTAACAAATCTGGTCAATATATAGGTCAACCTCACTGAAAAAAATAAATTTAATGATTATTTCTGATTATAATCGGTCACTCTGAGTTTTTCATGCAGGCTGAACATGAAAATAGTCTCCTACACCTATCTCCTGCATTAGCTTCTGATAGAAAACACTGTGAAACTCTAGGATTAAAAAAGTCTGACAGATCTACGTCACACTGTCACTTAACAATCATGGACTCACCCATCTTGACTCACGACAGGGACGGCAGTTTTTAGTTTAGTGTCCAGGAGACAGCAGAGAATGCATCGGTTTGTAGAAGCTAACCATTAGCATTAGCAACTCCACCACAGCAGAACTCTTCCAGGCTTGTGTTATGTGAGGAGAAAAAACATCCACATTGCAGGGCAAACAGAGTCATGTTGATGCTAGCCAATCAGAGGCGAGATGTCCAAATATCAGGAAATGAGACTCCAAATCCTGCAGCGTTCTGCCACTCTCTCCTGTTGCCTTCTCCATGCTCAATCAGACAAACCAAAGCCGTTTTCCCCAGAGTGTAACTTACAAGGCGTTCATTCCTACTAGAGACCACTGCAAATATATTAAAAATATGACTGAAGTTGACCCTTTCATGCTTTAAACAAAAATGTCTTCAATTATGTCTTTAAATAAAAACACTGCAGAGCAATAACCAGTATATTTTATTCTTCAAAAAAATATATATTTGTGAAGGTAAACATTTTAAATGCACCAAGAAAATGATAGTGTCATGTGATTCTTTTGAGCGCTGTCAAACGTTCAATGCCAAACAGTCGTGAAACACTGACCTAGGTAAAAGAGCCAAAGTATTTTTCCGCTTGTTATTTGCAGATACAAACTGCTTGCAAATTGATTTCTTGTCAAGTAAGTCAAGTTTCTCCTGATGAACATGACAGACAGCAACATGACTAAGTCTGTTTTGAGTCACTGTGGATCGGAGCCATGTTTTGAGCCTGCGAAGAACACTGAAACTTCTCTCTGCCTCAGAGGACGAGACAGGGACGACCAAAAGAAACCTGACTAGGTTTTCCACTTGCCCAAAAAGCCTATGTACTTCTACAGGCAATCCACGAATGATCCCTGCAGCCTCTGCACTGTTGCTAAATGAGTAGTTCAGGCGAAAGATAGACAGCTGCACTGAAAGTGACTTTGTTCAACTCTGGGTTTTTCTCAATGACCTCAGCATTAATTTCTCCACAACTTCTGCAATGTCAGAAAATCATCTTGGTTAAATAACTCACTGAGCTGTGCATCTACATTATCCAGGACTTTGTAGAATTCCCCTCTGTAGTGATCTTAGGCACTTTTAGGCTGATGTGCCTCAACTCCATCAATGAAGCATTTTAGGGGTGGTCTGGTCCGTGGAACAGTAATGGGCTTAACACCTAAAGACTGAACCACAGCCGTTGCCTCTTCAAACAGAGTTGTGAAACTTGCCTCATCTCTTTTGGCCTCGAGTGAGGAACTTGGACAGCAGCTCTCATGCCAGCAATGGTCTCAGTTTTCTTCTGAAAAGAGATGTTCAGGCATTCAAGCTCAGAGATCACTGGAGAGGCAAGGATGAGACCTAAAACTGTTTTGCCTTTCCTGAACTGCCCTAGCAAGCCGTTAGCTGTAGATGCAGTGTTTGAGGCACCACAAGCCATCTCCTGCAAGCTAGCCAGCACTGACCCATACTGTGACAAAACAGCCATGATGGCTTTGCCCCGTGCCATCCATCTGGTTGGACACAGAGGTTTTATTGCAGTGAATGACAGATTCTCTGCATGTGCTATTGCTGCATGGATTGCCTTAAACTTCCCTGAATGAGACAAAAGGACTCCAAGCTGGTTGACACAATCCAATGAGTCTCTGACCAGAACTGACGCTGAGCAAACTTTTTGTGTTATAAAATTAGTACAGTGGGCTCCACAATGAATGTACAGTGCTAGTGGCTGCTCTTGTTTTATTCGAGCCTGTGCGCCAGTGTGCTTCCCAGCCATGTTAGCAGCCCCCATCATAAGTTTGACCTCGTAAACCCTGCTTAGGTAAGTTTAGTCTCAGCAGCACATCTTGAACTACTTCAGCAAGGGTTTTTCCTGTTGTTTCTGGAACACAATACAAACCAATGAATTCTTCGTGTGGTTTTAGGTCTTTGTCAATATAACGAAGGCAAATACTTTCTTGCTCTTGCCAGGAAATGTCTTGTGTTCCATCCATAATAACTGCATACTGAAGAACTGGTTGAGCTCTTATTGTATCGGCTATTCCACGAACAATGTTGTTGCTCATTGATGACAGAATTTCCTTCTGGATCTGTGGACTGATGTACTCTTTCTGGGACCTCTGCAACCATTTGGCTAAAAGGACTTCATCCTCTGCCTTATCTTTTAGGAGTTGAAAAAAATTACTGTTTTAATCATCATGTCCTCTCAAGGCCTGTCCCTGTCGTGCCAAATATTTGATAGAACTTACAATTTTTTCTAGACAATGCCTGTTGATTTGCCAAAACACTGGACAACTGTGTATTTATAGGGTGATTTTCTTGTGCAGTCACAGAGACAGCATGACGGTGTGTATGACTAACTTCGTGTGCTTTAAATGTCTCAAATGCTTTTTTCCAATTTTTGAATCTAGAAGTGATGAAGGTAGGTTCTGATTTTACAGCAAATGGTGTAAGTTTGTCCAGGTAAGTTCTCATACAATAGAAACACAAAACGCCCTTCTGCACTGCATCATAATCATTGACATACATATACTGGACAATGGGTTTCCATAGACTCCAATAATAAGTTTTTGTACTAAAATGGGAGGTGGGCACCACCGCCATTTTGACCGTGTCACAGGTTCCGTCAAGCCCAGACAATTCCAAAAAAGGGAAGAGAGGTGGAGCTGAGGGTGGGGCTGTAAGGCTGGGATCAACTGACGACACCCGGTCGAACTAGCTACAAGCTAACCTGAAGCTAACCCAAAGCTAATGCGGAGGTGGGAGCTAAGCTAACGGAGGTAGCAACCTAGCTACAACCGGAGTTAACTGTGCACAACACCAGAGCTTGTGAGTCAGAGATACGCCGGGCTGACCGCTGGGTAAAACCGGGAGGAACACAGAGGTCTCCGAGACCTCCACAAGCCGGCAGCTGCACAGCAGACAAGCGCCGCTGCGATCTGAGATGCGCAGAGCTGCCGCTGGGGAGAACAGGGTGGTAAGATTTCCATCCCAGAGCTCCACAAGCGGTCAGCCCGCGCAGCAGACAGAAGCCGCGATCAGACAGAGATGCGGCGAGCTGCGGGAAGGCGAGAACGGGTGGAAAACATCGGTCTCCCGAGAGCTCCACAAGCCGATAGTCGGAACCCAGCTCCACCAACATGTTATATTTCAACCCATTTTCTAAAGTGCAGCATTATGTTAAATGCACTGGGTTTTACCCTATTACATTTAAATTTCATGGTTAAACAGGACATGTTAAAATCTAAGCTCAGCTCAGCAGTGACCTAAAATACATAAATATAATTTTACTTACCAAAATAAATGAAGTGGAGACTCCTTGGACGCTCTATTAGTGCAATTAATGCTACAGCAAGTCATTTTGTCCAACAATTGCACAAAAAATATCCAAAACAGAATACACAAACACAGAGACACAAAATCCCAGAACAGTTTCCAAGCCAGACCGAGGCTCTACTGAGGCCTTTCCACGGAGCTAGCTCTGTGGTCACGTGGGTCTGATGCTCATTAATTATACAGAATTTTAGGCTTTAAACAGAAGAGTGAGAAAAAAATTCACCCCCTCAGAGTTGTCATGAGTGTAAACTAGATCATTTAAACCAAAAACATGTGTTGGTACCAGGCTGTAAACATGTTTATTTCTGCTGTGAAATTGGTATTTTTAACATGGGAGTCAATGAGGATTTGCTCGCTTCTGACACCAGCCCCTAGTGGATGAGGGTGGAACTGCAATTTTTGGTACTTCCGGGTTGAGACCAATTTTAGAGCCGCATTGTGGGGGCTTGATCATAATGTAGCCAGGGGAAGTCCTTGTACCACTGCTCTTGGAAAGAGAGAGTTCTTTTAGACAAAACCTGAGTGTGAATGAATTTTGGGTGTGGCTGATATTGCTTTGTCCACTGTCCAAGGGCGTCAGTTTGTTTTCAGAATTGCTGGGGACAATAACCATACACTTGAGTGGGGTTTAAAAATTGCTGGGGACAATAAAGTAGGCTAGCACAGGGGTCGGCGGCTCTGGAACCGCATGCGGCTCTTCCATCCTTCTGATGCGGCTCTCTGTGCTTGTGAAATAATGAATGGATATTTAAATAAAAAGCTTTATATTTTACTGCATTAATTTTACATCTGTAAGCTAATTCTAAATGTAAAGATTGTCTGCATAAACCTGAACAGTTCCAACCCGGTCTTACTGTGAGACCGGGTTGATGCGTCACGCTTGTGCGTAATCATATCGGCGCTTCTGAGCTGCTTTCTGACCTTCCCCACCTACAAAGTTTAATTACACCAATCAAACGTGAAAGAGCCTGGATTTGTATTCTGAACAGTCTAAACATGTTTTAAAAAGAAACATAGGACAAAAGTGGCACCTGCTCAGTAAAACCATCAACAGGGTGAAAAATACCAAAAATTGAAGGCAGAGACGGGCTACAACTTCTGGATCCATTTTATATAAATTGTTTTATTGATTATCGTCTAATGAAAGATAATTAAGACGTACATGAGCGATCAGGCGCGTTGCAAGCTTTTCAAAAGTGTGGGGGATGTTGTCTGTGCCTAAAATAATTTCATGTTATTCATCTTGTTAGTTTAATTTCCGTAATAGCGGAGCAGGTGCGAATTTTAGACGCGTCACGCACGTCTCCGTTTCAAACATGTTTAAACTGTTCAGAATACAAATCTAGGCTCTGTCTCGTTAGATTGGTGTAACTAAAGTTTGTACTGAATGAAACTTTACATTAAACCATGTTGAAAAGTAAAGGATCCGATTAAATAGTTTCCCCCTCATTTACAGTCAGTACAGTGCAGTGCGCATGGCTCTGGGGTTAATCAAGTTTAATTGTAACATTAATGTGTTACTGGACACGCTGGTCTGGTTGGTTAGACCAGTGTTTGAAGTGGAAAACACACACACACACACACACACACACACACACACACACACACACACACACACACACACACACACACACACACACACACACACCAATTAAAATAATGCTGATAGCGTGGATAGAAGACAGGTGATGGTTTACGTATTTAAATGATGATCAGGCTGATGTAAAATGTAATCTCCATCCACATCCAGACACAATTATCCTCTATTCTTTCTCTATTTGCTCTGCTTTTGTCTGGGCTGATCAGCTGATGGTGCGCGTGGCGCGCCTAACTAGCGGCTGATGCACATTTTACGCATTTGGAGAGGTGGACTGGATGCTTTGCGTTTACTGGAAGTTGGTCCACTTAACGCACGGTTGTAGACTAAATATTAATGACAAATGAATGAAAATTAAATTGTGAGTTTTTACTTCATATTTTAGAAATAAAAATGACGGGGGAAAACATTTATGACGTCTTTTTAAACTAAATTTTCTAGCGCGACCTGCCTGCTTCACTTAAGTCACTGCTTATTAAGGTCCGTCCAAAATTACCGTGGCCCACCCAAAAATGAAAACCTGGCGCCGCGCCTGTTATAAAACTCTGCAAATTGTTGTTCTTCACTTTATCAAACTCAGACTTTGTAGAGCTAATGTCAAGATGTAAAATTATGAATTCAGTCGAGCTCTTCCGTCCCTCCCTCTCCTGCTCTCCTGGAAACCCGACATCGGCTGGGAGGTGAAGAAGGAGATGAGGCAAACAGAGTGAGTGCGACGTAAAGAAACCAGACTGGTGTGGAGGTGAGCAAAACAGCTGGAAAAGTGTGGGTGTTGAATCCCCCACGGGTGCGATGCCCCCGGCTGCTGTCACCTGTTGTGAGCAGCGCTCTGCTGTCTGAGGGTAGGCCCCGCCCGCAACGCTGCGGCTGCTGCGGTGTTTTCTTTACCGTGGGAAATGGGTAATAATGGCTCTTTGATGGGAACAGGTTACCAACCCCTGGTATAAGATCTGAGCAGGTAAAACAAAAATCCTCATCAGCAGGCTTTTTTGAAAGTGGGGTGGACACAGCTGCCGATCACGAATTTTGCCGGGGACATGTCCCCGGCGTCCCCGGTTAAAATGACGCCTATGCCACTGTCCCTCGACTTCAGGGCTCTCAGCTGTCTGTCCCTGCTCTGAACATCCTAAAAAGGAAAACAGTAACAATGTCACACAAGGCTAAGAGACTGCAGATGCTACAAGCAAGAACCCCTATTTTTCCTTTTTTTTTTTTTTGTTAAATATGAGTATTTGTCTACTCTCTGTGATCTAACACAGTGCAGGAGTTATCATGAATCTATCCGCAGTAACTGTATGGTGAGCATTACTGTATGTTCACATTTACTCGGTTATATTAATTCCAATTGACTTTCAAAAACAAAATCTACCAAGTGGTGAAAAGGCAGCTTTTAAAAACATTTAGCATACTATTTTCTCAGCTATCTAAAATCACCTTGCTTCATTGAAGTACCTACCTGTAACTCAGCAGGTCTGGCTCTCCCTGTCTCACTGTCAGCTGTTTCCTGCTTAACTTCATCTGCTCTTGCTTTCTAATATGAAAACAGTGAACATGAATAAGAAGTTTAAAAAATACTGATTTAATAATTAATTTTTACAAGCTAATAAATCTCATATTATGTGACAGACAGTTGAAAGACACATAAGTATCATTTAAATTGAAGTACAACATATGTGTGACTCAGGGCGTAAGGCAAAGCCAGAAAGACAAGTAAATAACTTTCATAGCCCTGTTCACTAACATTCTTTTTTTTTTTTGATCAGTGAAAAAACAGTGGCCAAAGTTACAGTCTAAAAGCACCAGAATGCAGAGTGTAACACTTACTTATTCAAATATTTCTAAGGAAGCGTGTACACAATTTATTTTATTCTTAAACCGTACTGCCCAGCCCTGCTTGTTATAGGATTAAATAAATTTAACTGTGTTCACTTATTATCACATTCAAATCTCTCATCAACCACCTAAAATCATCTCACACTTGACTGTAGCACCTACCTGCACCTCAGCAGGTCTGGCTCTCACTGTCTCACCCTCAGCAGGTCTGGCTCTCCCTGTCTCACCCTCAGCAGGTTCCTGCTGAACTTGATCTGATCTCTAATATAAAAACAGTGGACATGAATAAGATGTAGAAATACTGTTGGGGGACCGGCGCAATATTAAAATCATGCTTGTTATAGTATTATTTAGCCGTGTTCAATTGTTATGCTTGAATCTTCCTCTCATCATGACATCAACCATCTAAAATTATCTCACTCTTCACTGTAGCACCTACCTGCACCTCAACAGGTCTGGTGCTCTCTGTCTCACCTTCTTCAGCTTCCTCTGATCTCTTACATGAAGTGACATGAATAAAGTTTAAAAATAAAATTTAGTTTACAATCACACTTACAAACTCCATTTTTATGTGGAGATTCTTCTTTTTTTATGTATTTCGTGTCAAATGGTTTTTGTCTATTACTGTCAAATTCGCCATTTTTGTTGACTGGTGAATGACGTTTAATGTTTAATGCTACCTAGCAAGATGTTTACGTTAGTCAGCCAGTCTAACGTTTGACCAAAAATACAATTATTCTCTTGGTCAAAATTATTACCAACTCACATTTCCTTCCTTTCTTGTGTTGCCCGTGAGAAAGAACCTATCGGATTAGATTTGTGCCAATAGGATCAAGAAAAACACTTTGAAGATCAAACAAATATTAAGACATTGAGAGAAAAAAACTGTTTCAAAAGAAAAACTTACAATCTGAATCAACTTCTTAAAATGAGTAACAAAGTATGTTTCCTTTTTCTGTTTGCCTCTATGTGTTTTTGTTATCAGTTTCCTGTTTCGTTCTCGCTGCTCACAGCTTTGCTCTCACTACCAGATTTGCACTTACACTTTCTGGCTTTCTCCTTTGCAATCCCTGAGTTTTTGGTTGCAATTCTGACACAACCCTTTCGGGTGGGTGGGACTTCTGAGAAATCCTCTCCCATAGGACAGTGGTTTCTCTTGAGTGACAGTTCAGTGACCCGGAAGTGATGAAGCCTCCAAGACTTTTTTTCCCCACCTGGTCAACAACATGAATTTTGAGCCCCAAACAGGTTATTTCTGTTGTCTGTGGTGTCTACTGAGGATCTAAAGTGAGTATTGATAATATATTTTATCTTTTCTTAGTTAATCTGTAAGTTAAGCCACTTTTTAAGTTGGTTTTAACCAGACGTTAGCTCACTAGCTAGCTGCTAAGCAAGCTATTGTGCTAGCCTCAGGACAATGGTCTATTGTTCCAGAGAGACGTATTAAAAACACATCTTAACATATTCATTACTGGTTTCATGGAATTAATTATTGCAGTTTATGTTAATAAATTTGCTATTTTTTCAGGAACCTGTGGAACATCAGAGACTTTGCAGCTACTGGAGCCAACCTGTGTACTGCTAACGTGCTTCAGAGGAAGCAGCAGAAAGCTGAGCTAACAGGCTGTTTTGCAGGTAAATACTCTTTTAGTGGAACAGCAGGATTTTTATGGTATAACTCAGACAGAATCTACATGAGCTATTGTGGGAAGACATTTAAACTACATTTACATACAGATACATGTATTTTTTATTCCATGTTACTTGGACGGGCTAAACAAGTTCATAGTTCTGCTCCTTTTTCAGTGAAACGAATGGATTATATGATGTAACTCTGACTGAATAATTATCTGAGTATGTTTGATAGTAAATTTCTTACCATGCGCTGCAGTGATTTCACCTCACTGACGCAGCATTGAAACGCGCTCTCCGCTTTGCGTTCAGGAGGGTTAGGGTTAGGGTCATTAATTCTGCAACACCTACATTTTCTCCGGCATGATCTCCTCTCACCCTGAAAAAAAAAAACAAAAAAACCATTAGAATCTTGCTTCAAACATTTTAATGCACAGCTATAACAATCTACATCAACTTCAGTATCAGAAATTTCCTTATGTACCTTGCTACTAAGTGAGTAAACAATGTGACATTATTAACCCTCTGCTGGGGAAACTTTTTTTGAAAGAGGGAAATGTTCACACCCACATGTTACTCCCACATTCTCCCATGACACTCAGAACTATTACCCACAATATAATTAAGATGCACTGGTTTTGTGTATTCACTCATCGTACAGGAGAAAACATGGCATGACAGACTATTATTGGAGATTCATGGGATTGTGTATCATATTCTTCCATTTAAAAATCAATATGGAGGAGTAAAGGCTAATGATTATTACAAGCCCTTACATTAACTGACTTTACAAATATGCCAAAAAAAATAATGTGTATATTTTGGGATTTCTGAAAATCCCTTTGGTTTTTAGCCAATTGTTCAAACTGCCCGCTCCTGCTGGGACCCAATCCTATGCAGCCCTCTACTTCAAAATGTAAGTTGTTAAAGGTATAAAACATATCTATAAAACAGAAGGTAGCCAGAAAACACATTTGCAGCAGTTTGGTCCTTGACAATGAAAACACCTACCTTCCTTGAATAGCCGTCTATTCCTTCAAAGATAATAAAATTGTACCTGTTAAAACACAGCCAATTAAAAATGTAACTCCCAAAACAAAAAAAAAAACATCTCCAATTACACACAGACATTACCTGATGAGCGTGTGATTGGTGTCAATGTGCACCATATACTTTGGGCAAGGAACTGTGTGTCCTTCTCACTACACATCCCAGATGTGTCATTCGAGCAAGTACACCCGCACTGTCCACACGATGCATGGATGCAGACAGTCGGTCCCACTGTACTCTATGTCCCTGGGCAAGTAGAGCACCTCGGACTACCCTGTACCCAGCATCTGGCATGTTGCTCTTAATTACTGTGATAAATGAATCTAGTTCCTCATCACTGCATTTACTGTATGTGGCAGATACAGATATATTGTTTTCAGACATCTGTCTAAATAGAGTTACTCTGGATACACCAAGGAGTTTGGTAATGACACTTGTTGGCAGACCCATTTCCACAAGGTGTTCGAGAGCCTCTCGCGACATCGCCAATCGTGGGTGGCCACGAGAACCTCTTTCAACGTGTACCGTTATTAATGTCTTTTGATTATCCCTTTCCTGCTGGATAATAGTATTCAGATCTGAAAGAGCAGAAAGTATATCCTCTCCCACATCAACAATGTCACCTAGAGCACCTAATAAAACTAAATAATGGTGACAAGCAAACTATAGCCCTTCCCCATCAACAGGTTGCCTCTCCAAGATGCTTGACAGTCGATCGTAAAACCTCTGAAGGATGTCACGCCTCAATGATTCCTAGAGGAAAAAAACAAAACAAAAACAGAACAAACATGAATTGGATAACTGTTGGGTAATAGAAATAAAATAACAACTTCCAAATATCTTACGGCACTTTTATTTTTTCAACACTCCAGCTGTGATAGTTTTAATTAAAAAAAAAACATTTTTAAATAAGACCAACTGTAGATTCAAAGGTACATGAAATGATGAAGCAGTATTTCTGTTTATTATGTGCCAGAGCTCATTGGCCAAAATTTAAAGTTGCATTTTTTTTTAAATAATATTTCTTTAACTATTGCCCACCGCCAGAAAATCAAACATGTATGCACTGGCTCAGCCAGTGTCTGTCTCCTTATTACTGCACGCACAGCCTAAAGCAGGGGTGTCAAACTCAAATTCACAATGGGACAAAATTAAAAACTGGGACAAAATTGCAGGCCAAATTCAATATTTGTTTAAAAGTTTATTTACAGATGTCTTGTTATTCAATTGGAAAGAAACTTATTTTTGCATCTGAACACAGAATCTGATATGACCAAATTACACACAAGCAAGTGCATTTTAAATAAAACACATCACGCGTTACTTATGTCTCAATTTTTATTTACTCTTTTTACTCCTTACAATGTGTATATATTCAGTATTTAGATTGTTTTACCTTTTGGATATTTTAAGTTAGTCTGTTTTATGTTTTCTTTTAGTTTACTCTTTATTATTATGTTTTACTCTCCTGTTAGGCTTCTATAATGAATGTTATTGCTGCTGTGACACACAGTTTCCCCACTGAGGGACAATAAAGGGATTTTCTATTCTATTTCTTCAATCTGTAGTCTGTCCAGTTCCCATTTTAGAGTAAGTTTAATCTTTTTTTACAGGCCAACAACAAAAACCAAAAATGGTAATTATCTTCTATGAAAATATCTCAGTTATTAACTTTCATGCTTTGGAGCAGAAAAAGTGCATGGCAGTTAAATGTTTCAAGCTCAGTTCGCTCCACTCTGATGGTCACCTGTTCCAGCCAGATACCTTCTTTCTAGGTGTTCAAAGTCGGAAACTCGCTGAGTAAACTGGACGCTTAGAGGAGTATCTTCAGTTGTTTAAGACTGAGGGTAACGCTGCACACACTGATTCTACTAGCATGGATGCTAACGATCGTAAACATAAAAGGGGGCTTGCGTCGTCTCGCGCGCTAACGCCACAAAGCACTATGGGATTAGTAGTCTTATCAGCAAAATCGCCCGGCGGGCCAGTTTTAATATTATATATTTGATATTTGATTTCGCGGGACAAATAAAAATAGACCAAGGGCTTGAGTTTGACAACCGTGGCCTAAAAAAATGGTATCTAGACACGCTAACTAAACAAATGTTCGCTTGAGTTTAGCTTGATGTTAAACTAGATGAAGAATGGACCAGACTTCACGTAACGTCTGGACTGAATTTAACATAAAACATTTTACTTGACCATGAAGAACACTTCTACTCATAATTCTATAACATTGCATAAATTACAACGAGGGAATAAAATAAAACTGTTACTCACAGATTGTGACCGGTCCATCCCGCTCTGCCGTGTGAACTGCAATGCGCATGCGCTCAGCAGATCTGTTCTGTAACATAAGGAGCCATATGATTGGCTGAAAGCGAACAGCCCTGGCGAATCATATATGATTGACAGATTCATTAGCCAATGGTGACGTTTGTTGATCTGCGACGTTAGGAGAGTCTCAAAATTCAGCACACCGATTTCTCTCACGAATGCAGGAAGGTTCACAAATGAGAAGCTGTTCGTGAATGCACCTCACAGATTTCACTCACAAACGCAGAAAGGTTCACAAATGAGAAGCTGTTCGTAAATGCACGTTCAGCAATTCGTATGATCTGTGAGTTTATATTACAAGTGTTCTTACAAATTATATTTGTGAACCACAGAGTGTGAACTTCAGAATTAGCGTGTGCATTTGTGGAAAATGTTGCGTGACTTATTTTTTCACATTATATTTATGAGTCAAAGAGTGTGAATTTCCGAATGAGCGTGTGCATTTGTGTTCGTCCAAATTATATTTGTGAAACACAGAGTGTGGATTTCCAAATGAACGTGTGCATTTGTGGAAAAGGTTGTGTGACTTAATTCTTATTGAGACTGTTCTGGCCTCATAAGGAGATCCCTTTGATCTGCTCAGAAGTAACTGGTGAGGTGAAAAATTAAGAATCCAGGCAGCAGTTTTTCTGGATAGTTTAGAGGAGATGCAGGAAGATGAGAGACAGACAGGACAGGAAAATAGTTAAATAAAAACAAGAAAACAAAACAAAGTGTTGAAAAGTAAAATGTAGGTAGATTTATCTCCACTATGCGTTTTTACCTGTATAAAACAATAAGTTATACACATGTAATAATTATACATCTGATACAATTCAGATCACCTTCAAAAACCAGTCACACACCCAGGGCCGTTTCAAGACATTTTGGGGGCCAAGGCTAAATGACACCCCCACCCCCCCACCCCCACCCCCCCACCCCCATAACTGGGCTCCCCAGAAGCCTCTGTGTAATTCATACCCTCTCCAGGAGTGTTAGTTATACAGTGTTTGTTAAAAGCCCCTCAGACATTACTGACATGTTCTAATATTATCAGATGAAAAACTAAATTATCAGACAAGCTGTCTCATCTGCTTCTTTTCTAAACTTGCAAAAAGTAACACAACCATTTGAAAGCCACTATTTGTGGATTCTCTGAAAGTTTCCATGGAGTGTGTGACAACTTTTTTTCTCATTGATCCTATCGTCTAATCTCACAGCTGAAACAAGCATCCTTAATAATCTGTGCACAGGAAGCTTACCGATGCTGTAGTAAAACTAAAGGTATAATAATTTATTATTAATAAAATCTTGTTGCAGCACTAAAGCAGAAAAATGAGATTTTGCAATAAATATGCAAAATATTTACCTATGAATTGTTTTAGAGCCCTTTTATTGGCAGAATCTGATATTAATTTAGTTCTTACAAAGAAATGGGTCCCATATGGGCCATAGTGTGACGTCATAGGCACAGATCCTCTGTCCTCTTGTTTGGAAATGGAAATATGGTCACCCTATATTCAATAAACTGTCCACCCGGGCTTTTGCACTGCACAGAGACGCTTCGCTGCCTATGACTGAACATCAGTTGAGAGTCAGTCTCATGCAGACTGACCAATGAAGAGAGGGCCTCAAGTGAAGACCCTCTCCTCATTGGCCAGTCCACACGAGGTGGGTCAAAGGTTACCCTGAGCGGGTTACGTGATGTCAGGCATTCAAGTATTGAGTATATTTACTGCATATTACAGTAAACTATTCTGTATGTGACCATATTATGGTGATCCTTGGGTCATGATGATGGGGCCCTTTAATATTGTTGCCCAGGGTACAACAAAGTGTTAATCTGGCCCTGCCTGCAGCTGTCGTCTCATCTCTGACACCTGTGCTGTGTGTCCATGCCCCGGCTCCGACTCCCTGTCTGACTCCCTGAGGGGAGGGGCTGTGTCGGCGAGAAGTCCGTGGTGTCTTTCAAACTAAAAGCTTGCGAGTCAAATATTTCAAAATCAAATTTTTTTCATCTCCACATTATTGGGGGAGACAAATGCGCGTTTGTCCAATATTGGAGGGGACATGTCCCACCCGTCCCGCCCGGTTCCTACGCCCTTGACAGCAGGTCATCTTGGATCAAAAAGCAGAGTGGATTATTCCATATCAAATATAAATAACCTCACAAATACCATACATTTACATGTGATCTTTTACATTTTACACTGCTTCAAATTTCATTTCACACAGTTATTTTATAAACTTGATTATTTACAAGCTAATATAACAAATAAATGAGCAACAACACCTTCTGTTCATGGTGAGAAAATGAGCATGTCTCTGCAAGAATGACCATTAAATGTAAAGGTTTATAAAAAAAAAAGTGGACCACTATGAATTAAAAAAATGAATGTTGTGACTAGCCTGCAGGGGCTTGAGTCACATGTAAAGTGGAATGAAGCATAATTTCTAAATGAATCAAAACTGTAATCATTTATCATGCTATCCATGTAGATAATTGGAATTTTAAAGCATGTGAAACAAAGAAAAAATACATGGGTCAGCCGGGGGTATGTAGTCAGATGAGAAATAATCATTATGTTTAAAAGCAGGTCAATCCTAATCTGGGTTGTGGCACGTATCCTCCATAAATCTATTCATTCTTTAATCCAAGAATGATTGACATTACCAGGACGACAGCGTGCCACACAACAAGCCCACACTGCATACTGCAAACACTCACTGGGATTCCACAGTACCCATATCGAGAATAAAATATGAAGTAAATGACAGTGATGTCATCCGCTCCAGATAACAAGGCACAGTAGATGAGCAACCTGGGAATCATGATGGAGAGATTTGGATTATGTTTGATTGTTTAACAGAATGGGATGGGCCAAAGTAAAAGAAGCCATTTTAATCCCTAAAATTTGTTTTATTTAACAAACCACAGGATACCACAAAGTCTGCTTGTTCATTTTTAAAAATAAATTCCTGCAGTCTCATGATGTTGCAAGTTTAAAATCTTTGTGTTTAAGGGGGAGATCACACAAAGGAGCACCTGATCAGGCTCGAGTTATTCCAAGTCTGGAACCCACTAATTATCATCTAGATGTGATGCTGTGAGTTTTATTCGGGGCAAAGCCAGTTGTGGACTTGTTATGAACTGGGACGCATCCAGCACAGGTGTTCATTAGCACAGGCGGTTAGAAACATAACCAGATGGTATCTGACTGTGTGTGTGTGTGTGTGTGTGTGTGTGTGTGTGTGTGTGTGTGTGTGTGAATTAACAATACACACCCACTCATTCCTGTTAATGTAACCCAAAGTAAAACTACCATTGTGCCACATCGACATGGTTTGCCAGATGGATTCACATTTATTATCAGCCTACAAGCTTCATCCCTGCATAAGAGGATATCTGCAGGGATGTTGTGTATTTTAAATTCAGACACAGGTAATGTTTAGAATGTTAAACTAATCTATTGTCAGCAGTGTATTGCTAATGCTTATATGTATTTTTTCAGTTAAAGTCAAGTATTTCAAGGTCAAAAAATGGGGTAACTGTAACACTAGAGACTTTAGGCTATGTAAAGACATGATTGCTGAAAATCAATTTATTCTCGTACAGGTAAATAATAATGGAAGAAAAATACATCTTCACTTCATGTATCTCTCTAAAATAAATAAATAAAAACTAGTTTTTAGTGGATTACATACCACATTAATCATTCTCTGGGTGAGCAGAAAAAACTATGATGAAGTATTGACTTTATGATTACATGACCTCCAGCCGGTCCACAAGGTGTGCTTTAAAAATTATCTTACAACATGATTACATTTTTGTAGTGTGTGTGTGTGTGTGTGTGTGTGTGTGTGTGTGTGTGTGTGTGAGAGAGAGAGAGAGAGAGAGAGAGAGTGAAAATCAGGAAATATACAATATAATCTTGATAGTGTTGCCACAAACAACACAAAATAGTTTTAAAACTTTAAAGATGCTACAGCAAATCTACAGAACAAGCCAGGTTTTAAACGCTAACACCATCACGTAACACTCATCCCTCCCCTTAGGTATCTTCACTGAGAGGCTTCTGCTGGAACTGGACACTGACATAGCCAGAGGAAATGAGATAGGGCTAATCACCAGTCGTCGATGTCTACGTCTAATGTCTTTTGTTGTCATTTACTTCTAATTGAGTTTTTCTTTTTTGGACACTGGTAGCTTGTCCTAAAGTTGAAGTGGTAGCAGTTGCCTTTTCCTTCTTGATGTTATTAAGCAGAGAACCTCTCACACCGGTGGTGTTCTGTTGCTAGATACGCAAGTGAGTAATGAATGGAGGACTCTGGGAAGAGTAGCAGTTCCGTGAGACCGACAACCAGGTGGTCCAAAAATTTGCTTTCAGTCTGAAACGTGTATTTGGCGGAGGTTTTTAAGAACAAGTTGAGATAATAATTTTTTTTAAATATGCAATATATTTATTGCTATATTATGTTTGAACATTGTTAAGAGGCATGAAAAAAATGTTTCAAACACATTTTTGGGGGATTTTTGCAATTCCAGCTTTAAGCTATCTGTCCATCCATTCATTTTCAACCACTTACCCCTGAATAGACTTTACCAGGGAGGCTCAGAAGTGTGACCCCTCTGTAGTTGGAACATATCATGTTTGCCAATTCAGGGAACTGTCCCCGATATCCACGTGATACTGCAACGCCGCGTCAACCAACACAGCCCCACAACACCCAGAGCCTTAAGGACACTCCAGGCAGATCTCATCCACCCCTGGGGCCTTGCCACTGAGGTGCCATTTGACCACCTCAGTGACCTCGGCCCCAGAGATCGGAGGGTCCAACCCAAAGTCCCCAAAATCCACTTCCTCACTGGAAGACGTGTCGATGGGATTGAGGAGGTCTTCAAAGTATTCCACCCACCGATCCACAATGTCCCGAGAAGAGGTCAGCAGCACACCATCATCACTGTAAACAGTGTTGGTAGCGCACTGCCCCCCCCCCCCCCCCCCCCGCATCAGCTCCCTCGGCAGTCCCACAGGCCACAAAGATTTGACATGAGTCTCTCTTCAGCTTGACAGCTTCCCTAACCGCTGGTGTCCACCAGCCCACATGAGCCCACACGGGGCGGCCAGGCTCCAATGGTAAAAGCCCAGCCACCAGGCGCTCACCATCATGCCCTAACTCCAGGCCTGGCTCCAAAAGAGAGCCCTGGTGACTCACGCCCAAGTGAGGGAACACTATTTCCATTTGTCTTGTTCTTCAGAAGACGTATCTATGAGCTGCACTTTGTCTGATCCCTCACCTAGCTTTAAGCTATTGCTTTCAAAATTGTTTCAGTGGTTTTTGAGCCAGAAATTTGTGAGAAAGTTGTCAGCAACTTCACATTGGACAGCACTCTGTAGCCCTCTGCAGACCAGAGACTACACTTAACAGTTTTGAGGTTCATGCAGGAAAACTAGTGGAAGGTCTCTACCTGAAGAAGAAGACTATTTGTTTTGGTTTTTCTTTGTTGGAATCATCCTGCAAGTAAAAGTAAGAGAGTAATGCCTTTGGAGGTGAACGAGCCAAAACCAGAGTGAACATCGGCGCGTCCTGCAGTCGTTTTGAGGGAGCTGAAGGAGGCTAAGAAATCGAGGACTAATGTTGGCCTGGCTTTGCTGCTACTGGACTTGTAAGTAGAATTTTTTTTGTCCAACTCTGAGGATCTTTTTTGTCATGGCTTATTTAGTATCATTTGGCTCGTGTTAGCCCTAACTCATGTTAGCTGCAACAGGCTGCTGCATTGCTTATCAGAGCTGTAACTCCACTTTCTACCAGTAGGAGGGACGCAGTAACTTTATTAAATGTTGCTTTAAAGAGTGGTTCAAGTGTGCCTCAGAGTCCTTCTCCACCCACTTATGCAATTGCAACATTAGTAGGCGTTGCCTGGCGGACCGAGAGGGCAGAGCCGCGGCAGTGATTAGAAGTGGAGGAGGTTTCTCCCCCTCCTTACCCAGACACTCGAGAAGAAAGGAACCAAGTCTATTTGGAGGAGACAAGCGGACCTGAGCCTTATTGTTTTGAGCTTGTGAGTTGCCTGAAACTACCGGAACCGATCCAACAGAACCAGCTCTGAATGGTAAGTAGCCGCTAGCCATAGCATTAGATTAGCTTCAGGGTTTGGCTCCACGGCCCTAGAGAGCTAGTATTCAGCATGTTTTAGAGATTTATCAGTTTCACCACACCTGGTTTTAATCAGCAGCAAATAGCTGAGCTGCTTAACAGCTAATCTAACCCGTTAAAGCAGGAAAACCACTTAAACTGCTGGATTGCAGCTCTCCAGGAGCTCTGGGCTTAAGTTACAGTCTGCTGCAGAGAAAGTTATGAAAATACCCCATGAGAAAATTATTCTGTCATGTGTTCAGCCCACTAAAACTGCCCTTATTTCATTATTTATTTACTGATACCAGCTGCTTTCTTGGTTGTAGGTGATCCTCTGGCGTCTGCAGCTGGTCTCCTCTGCTGGTGTCGTCAGGGTCAGGAGCTTCCAGAAGAATGTGCCTTTCAATGACTCTTTCCCCCTTATTTGTTATATTAATTAAATAAATCTCAATTTATATATTCCCTGTTTTTGTTCATGTCCATAAATACTTAAACATGCTTGAAATTATCATCACAATAGAGCTATTTAAACATGCAAAATTGTGATAATTCAATTAATGTAATTTATAAATATCCATTAAAATATCAAAACTGGAATCAAAATGAGATATTTGGCAGCACTAAAAACTTGTCAAATATTTATTATAATAATTGTAGGCAGACAGGAGTCAGAGCTGATGGAGGATCTCAGTCATCGAAGGATGGCTGAAGGCTTTCCAGGAACAGGAGATGTGGTGTTGTCTCTTCTCTCTCTATTCTGCCAGATGAGCTGATAGGTTACAGGTGTGTGAGGACATCCTCATGCTGTCATAACCAGATGACAGGAGTTATCAGATGATCAGCCAGGCTAATGATGAGATGCAGAAAGAAAACAAATCCAGGACAGTGTACAGTAATAACAATAATAATCTGTGGTGTGACTCACCTTATGTGCTCTTATAGAGTATTAACGTGTGCCTGCCTCATGATGTAGAGTCCATATTTTGCTGAGTGTCCTGCAATAATGCAGGTTATCAGTTCATTTCATTTTGATAGCAAAACAAAATATTTAATGTAAAAGTTATTTACCAGGTGAATCAGCTCACACGTCACCACCAAGTGTCACAGGGGCAGAATCAGTAGCCTCCTTCATGATGTCATGATGTAATCACATACTTATTTCATTGTTAATATCTTAAAAATTCTGAAATGTTTTTATTTTTTTACCTTGAACAGTTCACTGAGCTTGCACTGTCACTGAGGTGGAAGCTGGAATCAACAGCAGACACCTCACATCTTGGTCTTTTCAGGGGTGTGGACGCTGCTCTGGGACCTTCTGGAAGATGAATTTCCGTCATGGTCCCTGTGTCACAAGACACACTGAGGCTGTGAGCTCTATTCTGGGTGGCTATGTAAAAACAAAGAAGTAGCACATTTATAAATGTTTAAAAGAGCATAAAATCACGTGTAACAACAATCTGTAAAACAAATTAAAACTAGAAGGTAATAATAAAATGTTTACATAGAAGATTATTAAAAATAGTTCACCTTTGCTACGGGTAAGGCTTCATGTCAGCCTGGACAAGGGCATTCTTGCAGACTACTAAATCAGTCTGACAGCCAATGTCTTGGGTAGATTTAGCCTGAAAAAAATAGAAGCACATTGTTGTTGGAGTTTATAAAGTCAGATAATATACAAAAGAAACTGTCCTATATAGGCGCTTTATAACATTCCTAGTGTGTGATCGTTGTTATAACGTAAAAGTCAGTCACATATGATGTGGAGAGCCTGAAATGCGACCTCCTGAACAGAATTCCTCACAGAACCAGGTCACGCTGTAATGCTGTCTGTCAGCTAGTGCTGCGTTAGTTAGTCACTGTTGCAGAATTACCGACTGACACAAAAACAACCCGAATTTTCTCCGAGCCTGACAGTAATAGTCATGTGGACCGTTTTGTCGGCCAGGGCTTCGAGACATGTTCCCGTTCCACATTTTGTGAACTTGACAAATCAGCCCGAAGGCAGTGCAGACTTATATTAGCTAAATTAAGTGAACCACATCTCTCAAACTTTGCATTTAGGTAGGGAATTTTCTTTAGAAGATGTTAAAACTTGTATTTAGCTTACTCACCTCAGACTGGAGCGCGCCATGGTGGGGGAGCAGAGTCGGTGGGCTGCATCTAAATCGCGGAAGAGCCACGGTGGGCACAGCCTCCCTCTTCAAACGGAGACGTGCAGAACAACCCAGTTCAAACTCCATCATGTTGGCGAAGGAATCGTGGGTAAAATGCTGATTGCAAACTACAGCACCAGGCGGGAGCTGACTGTTTTCCAGTACACCGACTGCGCAATCACTGGCGCCTAATTTCTAAGTCCAGCGGAAAGGAGTGCAACCCCACAGAGCCACCGAACCCACTACACTACACCTTCTCACCATACTAACACGATATGGAACACTAAACCCAAACTACTTTCCTAATAACACTAACAGACAAACACTAACTAAACTACAATATCCAACAGCAAAGCTAACACTAAATACGTATTTATAAAACTAAAAGCTATGCTAAAGACTTGGATATGCTAATGCTGAACTACTGCTAACCTCCTACACTCGCTTGCAAATCCAACTCCCAACTCGCCACAAGGCGTGGCCGAGACTCTCGTTGCTTTATAACTTTGACACAGAGCTGCTACGTAGTACTCTACTGGTTTACGTAGTATCTTACTCTTTAGCCATTGGCTAAAATAGATTCAAAATGACTCAAACTCTGTTTTAAGCTGAAGGTGGCGCTATACTGTGGTATTTAGGCAGAATTTTAAATTTTTAAAGAAAATGCACCAAAATGCTAAAATAATTAATACACACATTTAAAACACTATTAGACACACATTTATACAGTTCATCAGCAAAAAAAAGTTAATTTAGACGTCACTTGCTCTTTAAGGCAAAACAAGGTTTTATCAATTACCTTGATTTAAACGAACTGACTAAGCAGCTCTGAATCAACTAGACTGATTTCTGCAATGGATTAAAACTCTCTACTTCTTACAGGCTTTCAAAATGAAATAATAAAGGTCCCATTTCATATGCTGTACTTTTCACTCTCCAAAAGGATGTATTTTTCCATTAGATGTACTGTACTTGAGCAGAGTCAAGAACAGCCTGATAAGAAAGGCCATGAAAACTAGAATACTGATTACTTCTAATGGTTCAAAAAGAGCTGTCATTGTGTTAGCCAGCATCCTGCAGAGATCCAGCTCACGTGAGCAGAGTTTGAAATCACCTCTGGTTCCTATGTAACATAACAAATTGCTTTCCTGTTTGAAATGTGCAATGGAATTTCACCCTTATTATCCAAGGTGCAGGATCAGCATCTAGTACTTCATATGCCACTACTGGTTTTGAGTGCACAACGCCAAAGTACAAGTATATATCTTAGAGATGCAGGTGCACGGATAAAACAACTCTTCCACCTGGTGAGATTTAAAATGTTAGAAGGAATAAATCAAACAATTAAGTTGAATCATATTAACGTATATTCATCATTTTATGAATCATGGCATACCGTTCTCTTTGCTAATTGCTCCTATGATGTCTCAAGCACATGTTTTCACTTAGCTTTCCTCATTTCATTTGATAATCCCTCTATCTCACTTCTCTCCTGAAAGTCTTATAACATGACCCATTTGAGCATGTCTTAATCCAACTACTCCATCCTCCTTACTCAATCTTGCATTTGATCAATGCTGGAATAGTTGGAACTACAGATAACCTCTTTCTCATGAATCTAGCAGAAAGCCTGCAGCACAGAGATGTTTATACAGGCGGCAAAGTGATTTTGCTCATTGTGAAGGCAGTCAACTGAAAGGACACCATAGCTGCAGTAGATAAATACTTTAAAGTGACAATGTGTAGTTTTAACCATTAATCTCTGGAATTATCCATTTAAATGTTGTTGTAAATGAATTTAAAAAGATACCTAGTTGTTGAAAAATATTGGCAGTTTCATAACATTGCCGGGTCTGGAATGGCCCAGTCTGGTTAATTTTGGACCGGTGTGTTCCGGTATGGGTCTGGAATATTCAGACAAGCATTTCGATCGCAGTTTGGAAGTTTGGGCCATCACGTCAGCAGGCGGAGTTAAACGAACCATCAGGTGCGATTTTATAAGTTGTGCCACTGTTCAGTACTTCTGTGCTGCATTAAATGGTCTACAGAGCTAAAGACAAAAACAAAATGCTTACCACAGCCTCCACATGTGACTCCAGAGTGCAGTCGCTAAGTCCAGAAGCCTGCCTCGGCTATAAATAGCATCCAGCGTGTCGTAGCAACTCCATGTATTTCTCCCATCTCAAAATAAAAATCCGTCAGGCTGTTTCTGTCCTTAACTATTAACTATTTTGGCTCTAATTTCTTCATCTTGTCCCGACACTGAGTCGACGTCCACTTTGATTCTTCAGCTGCAATCCGCTGAGAAAAAAAAATACCGATTCGTTTAGCTCCTCTTGTGGACTCTCACGATGATGGTGAAAAATGTCTGGAACTCTGAAGATGACCATAATTTGCTGCTACTTGCTTCAATTTTTTTCACATTCATGTACAGCTAACGAAAATGCAAACAATGGAACTCTGTTTGTTTTCCTTTTTGCAAGTAGTCACATATTTCTGTCAACCAATCAGTGGACTGTGTTGTTGCTCAACCCTAATCGAACCGCTCCAGGAATTTCTGGACCTACAACAGAAGGGAGCCAAAAAAGTTCCGTGACTGGCGCGGTCCGGGTGGGTTGTCTGGACCGGTTTTACAATTGGAACAGAAAAATGAGCGACCCGATCCATTCCATTCCATGCCAGTTTGGGCAATGGAAAAGGCCTATAAAATACGCCCTACTGGATGCCATGTTTCCTTCTACGGAAGCCCGTGAGGACAGAATGCATTTATTGATTTTTAGAAAACAGTTACAACACTTTCAGCATTAATAAAGGTTCTTTTACACATTTACCTCTTCACTTGCAAGTGATGAAAGGGAATCTGTTGTTATTGTTATTTTGCTGGAGGTTGCACTCCCAAGGATTTTTGACCCTAATGGCCATCTGTTGATAAGGTCTTACTTGAACACAAAAATAATGTTTGCTTGCAATGATTTAAGTATCTACTGCCCACTATCGCCAGGGAAACTATACATTGTCACTTGAAATTCTACTGAGAGGTACTGTCAAACAATAAATTGGCTGGACAGCCTTCCAAGCAAATTTCACACATCACATATAATAAAACACTTGGTTATTACACTTCCTGATGCCAGTCAGATAATCTTTTCACAATATTGTTCACTCACACAGACATAAAAACCTTCACTGACATTTCTTCTCCAAGTTAGCGGACATTCAGGCTCTGATCGCCCTTCTTCAGTGATGTTAAACTTCTTTCCAACAATAACAAGGCAACATTGAAACCTAATTACATTTCTTATGCTTATGTTCACCATCTGCAGTAATTCCAGGTTTAGTATTTCATTTAATACCATTGACATACATATATGGACAATGGGTTTCCATAGACTCCAATAATAAGTTTTTGTACTAAAATGGGAGGTGGCCACCACCACCATTTTGACCGTGTCACAGGTTCCGTCAAGCCCTGACAATTCGATAAAAGGGAAGAGAGGTGGAGCTGAGGGTGGGGCTGTAAGGCTGGGATCAACTGACGACACTCGGTCGAACTAGCTACAAGCTAACCTGAAGCTAACCCAAAGCTAATGCGGAGGTGGGAGCTAAGCTAACGGAGGTAGCAACCTAGCTACAACCGGAGTTAACAGTGCACAACACCAGAGCTTCTGAGTCAGAGATACGCCGGGCTGACCGCTGGGTAAAACCGGATGGAACACAGAGGTCTCCGAGAGCTCCACAAGCCTGCAGCCGCACAGCAGACAAGTGCCGCTGCGGAGAACCGGGTGGAAAGATTTCCATCCCAGAGCTCCACAAGCCGGCAGCCCGCGCAGCAGAAAGAAGCCGCGATCAGACAGAAATGCGGCGAGCTGTGGGGAGGGGAGAACGAGGTCACCCAAGAGCTCCACAAGCCGATAGTCGGAACCCAGCTCCACCAACATGTTATATTTGAACCCATTTTCTAAAGAGCAGCATTATGTTAAATGCACTGGGTTTTACCCTATTACATTTAAATTTCATGGTTAAACAGTACATGTTAAGATCTAAGCTCAGCTCAGCAGTGACCTAAAATACATAAATATAATTTTACTTACCGAAAAAAATGAAGTGGAGACTCCTTGGATGCTCTATTAGTGCAATTAATGCCACAGCAAGTCATTTTGTCCAACAATTGCACCAATAATATCCAAACAAGAATACACAAACACAGACTCAAAATCCCGGAACAGTTTCCAAGCCAGACCGAGGCTCTACTGAGGCCTTTCCACGGAGCTAGCTCTGTGGTCACGTGGGTCTGATGCTCATTAATTATACAGAATTTTAGGCTTTTAATACACTTAAACAGAAGAGTGAGAAAAAAATTCACCCCCTCAGAGTTGTCATGAGTGTAAACTAGATCATTTAAACCAAAAACGTGTTGGTACCAGGCTGTAAACATGTTTATTTCTGCTGTGAAATTGGTATTTTTAACATGCGAGTCAATGAGGATTTGCTCGCTTCTGACACCAGCCCCTAGTGGATGAGGGTGGAACTGCAATTTTTGGTACTTTTGGGTTGAGACCAATTTTAGAGCCGCATTGTGGGGGCTTGGTTAATACGCTGAAAGATGGGATTCATAATGGAAAAAGCTATACAATGGGCACATCCACTTCTCATCCCGTTACTCCAGTGAAAGTCTATGAAAACAAAATCTTAAATATTTTTTTTACATCACAATAACATGACCATTCATTCTCTTGTGGGCTGTTGGATTGTGAGAAAATAGGCACATAGTCAATTGAATGAACTAGCAGTTTGTTGAGGGTCTGACCTCATGTGGAAATTACTATGCAGTGATTTTCTCCAAAATGACTGTGCTTAAATTGCTCTGAAAAGCAAATAATCACATCAGCGCCAAGAAACTTCATTTCCCATGATGCTTTGCACACGGAAGCATTGTGATGACGTCACCGCCTAATACCAGAAACACGTTCTGCGCATGTGCGGGAGGCCGTGGAGCTTTTCCCGCGAACTAAGACCATAAATCTTCAGCAGAGACAAAGAAACCTCGTTCTTTTGCCCAGGATACCTGGCGGTAAGGACACGCTTGTCGAACGCTCCGACAACTTGAGCACGCGGAAGCTCTAAGTGCCCAAGTTGAGCCACGCAACCGCTGGAAACCACTCCAACTCCCATCGGGACCTGACTGGGAACGAGCGGAGCTCCATCCAGCTCTCAGAGACGCTGTAAGTTGTCAAACTCAGCCCAAAAGAAACTTCGTTCTCTTTGTGTCCAGCCCGTGGAGAAACACTCGTGGAGCCAAACAACGGAGAAAACATCAAACCGACGGATGACGCTGAAAACTGCGGAGAAACACGGAGAACCGTCAAATCAAAACAGTGAGGGACGCCTCGCTCTTCTGGTGATCAGAAAACTCATTTTTCTCTCTCCTTTTCTCCTCCCATTTCCTCTATAGTCCAGAATAAGCAATAAAACCGCGCTATTGCTTAAAAAAAGTAGCTTCGTGTCTTCCTCTTTCGCTCCCAAAACACGTCCGCCGGGTCATTTTGAATAAATAAACTGCTTATTGATCATTGTTTGGTATCTTTAAATGTTTTCGGCCATGGCCAGGCTGATAAACTAAAAGATATTAACTTGTGATTAATCTTTTGTGTTGTTTCATGATCCTTTGAAATGTTTTGAGTGATTTAAGGTTAAGTTACTACTGATTCTAAGTGCTTTGGAAGTTAAAGTGCATGTTGCCACGCACACTTTAGCCAGACAAAGGGGTCAGCCATCTTGCATACAGACTCCATTTTAGAAACACACACACATACATACACACAAAACACCTTGAACATTATTTTGAATATACATCCTTTTATTATATCACATGGTTATTATTCATCTATGCCACTGTTTATTCATTTGACAAATTGTTAATTAAACGTTATAAAATTCAGATTTTCGTCTCCAGTAGCTTTGTTGTGTCGAAGAGAAGTCTCTGCTCCAAGGATTCTACGAACTTCAAGAAAGACTGATAAGAGTTTTGGATTCAAATTTTCCCCGGTTGAAGGGGAATGGTGCCCCGTATATCTAAGAATATCTTAATTAATTAATAAATCAGTAAATATTCCCATATTTACAGAATTTATTGAAGAATCCAAAAGTAAGTTAAAGCTTACAAATTGTTCGCTCCTAATAACCCCAACATTAATTGGTGCAGCCCGTGTGAGGCTTGGATACACAGAGATTTCTATCCGGCACAAACAAACAAATAAATCCAAAGAGCTTGAATTAAAAATAATCAGTTGTTCAGCCTTGAACCAGCAACAGAGTGGTGCTGATTTCGCTGAGCAGGAAGCTGCATCGAACTCTCACCAGTAACTCAGTGCTTCTTTAAAGGTGCAACGTGTAAATTAATTCTGGTTGACTTTTAGGTTAAAATTCAGTTTTTCCTTAAAGGTGCAACGTGTAATTAATTCTGGTTAACCTTTTAGGTTAAAATTCAGTTCTTCATTAAAGGTGCAGTGTGTAAGTAATTCTGACTAACCCTTTTAGGCTAAAATTAACTGCTAATTTAGCGACTTTAACTCACAGTGGCTATTATAACTAACTGAAACCTTCACTCAAAGACTGATAACACCCTGTTTGCTAATATTCTGAAGGAATAATAGCACATTTAACACTGCAAGTGTTGTAAGACGTTGCTACGGCAACGCACCAGCTTTTGCTAAAATACTGAAAGGAATAGTATTTTAAGCGTCCGTCACGGCATTTCGTGCAATTTAAAACGCTAAAACCTGTGCGCACAAAGGTTAATTTAGTGTTTTTCTGCTACAAAGCTAGCAGTTGCTGCCCAAAAGGTGCAGCTTGAGCTATCTGCAGAAGCTCTACTAGGCTATTTTGGTTCGGTTGTTAAAATGGAGGGACAGAGTAGTGAACTGACCAACTCCCAGCAACCAGGTGGCGCTGCGGCCCACGAATGTGAACCTGGCCTACTTTCTGGACAAATATTGTCCAAACTGGTCACGGTTGCTCGAGAACCCGACTACCCTTCTAGGGATTTCACTGAAGAACAGCGTAGCGACGAGCTAGAAGCTGTAATTGATCGAATAGAAAACCCGGATGGTACAAAACCAATCCAGGTTCACTTTGCTAAGTTAGCCCTGATCCTCTATCAGAGAGGACTTCAACGTGGTCAGAAGATCATGAACCTCCAGAGTATGCTAGCTGAAAAACAGCGAAATGGAAGGCTGATCGAGGAAGACAACACCAACACTGATTCTGGGGAAGATGGGGAGAAGACCCCGCCCCCTTCTGCTGATGACAACAGACAGTGGGAAGGGGGGGAACACCGTGACTCTGAGGCTGAGCCAGAGTGCTCTCCCACACCGGTACGAAAGCAAGCCGGCAAAGCCAACCAGGGTCCGCCCAGGACGATCGCCAAAGACCAATTGGTTTCCTCCACCCAAGGAAGCGAGGGACCGCCGTCCCGCCGTAAAGGTAGGCTACCTCCTGATACGTCTCCATACGATAATCAACAGTATGTGGTGTGGGACTCTCTGGACGGACGCACGCCGCAGGGGAGAGATGAAGCTTATCTGTCCCAATCTTCGGCCCCGTTCCCTACACACACTCTAGGGCATTCAGGACCACCTAGGGGCCGAGGGCAGTTCGCCCTCGAACCCCAGGTTGGACCACCACCCTCATCTTCACGGCCTTCTCAATCAGTGAGAAGTCAACCAGCTGAGCGGCACCTCTATTTAGACCGCTCCCCCAGTCCACAAAGGGTGCAATGTGCCGATTGGGGTTATGCACCCCAAGCTGCACCTCAACCATCCACCCATCCTAGCTACTCCGGTATTCGGCATGCCGATAACCAGCTGCAGGACAAAGCATCATACGCCAGTCCGTACCCGGACAGAGCGTATTACGCAGATGCCCCAGTTGAAAGACGCAGGCTGCACTACGCAGACGTGCCCCGGGAGGAGGACCTCCCAAGACACCCACGTGACGTGCCAGCAGCCCGCCACAACATGCCGGACCCCGATTTGGGCCCCAGGAGTCAACATTGGGAGCCCAGAGAACACCAGCAATATCCAGCGCCCTCTGAGACAGACCGTGGGTCAGAGTCAGAGGATGACGCGCCGTACCGCGAGTCAGGGCTCCGTGTACGTCAAATTGAATCGCTAGCTAAAGACATAGAACGCTTTGATCCTAACACCAATGAATCCAACGTCGACGATTATCTCAGGGAGATAGAACGTTGTCTGCTTGATCTTCCAGCACCCTCTTCAAGGGAAAAGCTCAAGCTAATTTGGAAAACCACATCTAGAACGGTGCACGGTTTCATGGAAACTCTACCATCTGACATTCGAGATCGGTACTCCTCGCTCTGCCGAGCGTTGAGGGATGAATACGCCACGTATGCAGACTCCGCGTCAGCTACAATGGGGGCCTTCTCCATCAAACACGGGAGGAACGAACCCCCCAGATAGTATTATCGCCGACTCAAAAGTGCTTATTTCCAAGGTCGAAACGGCCCTGGGCTCGAGGAAGACCCTGCCTTCAGATCCCTGTTCATTCACAACCTGCACGAGTGTGTTCGCTCCGAAGTCTCAATGTATTGTCGGATGAAGAAACTGACAACTCAGGAGATTAGGAGATACGCTCAACAGGCTTGGGAAGCCGGCGGAAAGCCCCAAAAGCCTGACGCACATCACCGCGTCATGCACCTAGCTCCCGACACCGAGCCGCGTTTGGAGCTTGAAGGCACAGAAGCTCCACCCACTAAGCCAAAATCTGCTAAACCTAGACCTGCTAAACCGCGAGAGCAGTCCCAATCTCCTCAACAGGGGAAGGGGGGTGCTGATTGGCCGCCTAGGTCTGGACAATCAGACAGGAATTGGCCCAACCAAAACCAACGGCAGGCAGGTCGGAACAGTGGAAGGTTTAAGGAATGCCGCCCACAGGTAGGTCCCGAACACGAGTCCGCAGGTGAGTACTTGACCAAAGCCGACCTCCAGGAAATGTTTCAGCAGTTCCTAGCTAAACAGAAGGAACAGCTGAGATCTGCAGATGAGACCCCTGCACCAAAGTCTTCTTCTAAGAAGCCAGACCCAGAACCAACGTCCGCATGACTAGGCGTGGCTCAACCCCCCAGCGTGGCCAGGACCTACCTGATCAGCTGGGGGAACACTACTGATAGATCACAGGAATCTCCTGAAATCTACCCCCCAGAGAAACCTGATACTAAATTTCTGAAGTTCCTTGGTGACTTAACAAACCTTGATCATGCTCGCCATTTGTACTGTAGCACCAACATAGGTGGGTGCATACAGGTTGATGCTCTGCTGGATACCGGCTCAGAAATCACCCTGATGTGCTCCACACTGTTCCATCGCGTGTCTGACACCATGCGGTCGCTCGGGAAACCAGTCCAGGTAGAACCCTGTGACCTGAAAATCACCAGCTACACCCAGACCCGGGAGTGTATCACTCACCGGGCGTGGCTGGACATCACCTTCCAAGACATGACTCTGGTTCACCCGTTTTATGTCTGCCAGCTAGACACTGAACCACTTCTCATTGGTCAGGACCTGCTTGAACGTCTAGCTCCCCTCATCGACTGCCAGAAGGGTCAACTGTGGGCCCAGGTGGACACACCTAAGCCCTGGAACCCAGATAGCAGCCGACCATCCTCCATTCTTGAAGTCAGCCTAAGTGAGCCGCAAAACCCTTGTTCCAAGGTCATGCCCCTCCCTACGGCTCCCACAGACGATGTCCGCCTGCAAAGGCACGAAACCGCTCCTGGAACTCCTCTCCGCACACATTCATCTTTTCTCTGCTCGCTGAAGAACGTCAGCCTGCAGCCATATGCACCACACATAGTTGGTGGTCTTACCATCAACTGCACCCACATCTCAGATGCTCGCCTTGCTCTTTGGTCGGAAAAGTCAGCCATCGTTTGAACCCCTGCGTCAGAAGGACCCCCTTCTGGTCAGTGTGACACGTAGCCATCGGCTCTTGTCACCTACTTGGCCGCAGAGGCTCCTGAAAGCGCCAGAGGTCTGCTCTCTGACTATCCAGCTTGGAGCAAGACAGCTCACACATACATTCAGCATCATACCACAGCTTGATCCACCTGCACTCATCGGAGCAGATCTGCTGGTTCGACTCGGTGCCCAGTTGGACACTTGCAATCAAGTCCTTTGGGCCCGAGCCACACCATCCTCTGAGCCTCGCTCAGAAGGCCCTGAACACTTGCTGTCCGGTCAGACCATTCCACAGGCCTGCCGTGCAGTGGTTGAGGCCAGCACGGTTCTGCCCCCACTGGTCAAAGGAGTGCCTGTTCGTCTGACTCTGATGAAGCATCAGAAGCTGCCAGGCACACAGGCCTTCTTCCAGCCATCACCACACTTCTTGGAGCTCAACTTAGCCGTCTGTGGCATGCCACTCTTGGAGCTGAACAATCGTTCTGCTTACTTGTTGGTCGAAAATCCGACCCGGAGTCCTATCCACATGCCAGCAGGAAAGCCCTTGGGCATGCTGATAGATAGCTCATTCCATGACTTCGAACTTTCAGTCCCCGTGATCGGACAACTTCCGTTGTTCTTGAACGACCGACAGGTTGGTGCAGACACATTCAGTACTTTCCCTTCACAAATGATTACCATCAAGCGGCATGAAGCCCTTCCTGAGGAACCCATTTGCAGTGCAACCTTAGATACTGACGGCGGTCAGTGTCTAACGGTTTTTGCAATAAATACTCAACCCTCTGAGTCACCGGTTGAAAGCCCGGAAGACCAGAGACCCTCCTCCTCTGAACCTTATGACGGCTTCGAGGCCGAATTCAGCCAGCAGCTTGACAAAGCGGATGCGCTGGAGTCAGAGGAGCAGAGAGCAGAGCTTAGAAGCCTGTTCTATGAGTTTCAGTCCGTCTTATCCAGGGACTCCCTGGACTGTGGACTCACAAACCTGCATACGGTTCGCATTCCAACGAACCCGAATGCCCCTCCTACTTTTTTACGTCAGTACAAGATTCCCCTCGCTGCTTATGAGTCGATCCAGGAGATCCTCGATCAGCTGAAGGAGAAAAACATCATCAGAGAGTGTAACTCCACTTACAACTCTCCCATCTGGCCGGTTCTGAAACCGACTGGGAAATGGCGTCTCACCATAGACTATCGTGCACTGAACAAACAAGTACCTCTCTCCAGGTGGCCTATGATCCATTTAGATCAGGAGCTAGCCAGAGTCAGAGATGCTCGTTTCTTCTCTACGGTTGACGTAGCCAACGGCTTCTGGACCATGAAGGTTGAGCCGGCGGACCAGTATAAACTGGCTTTCTCCTTTGGAAATCGCCAATATACTTGGAACTGCTGCCCCTTTGGCTACTCTAACTCACCTGCCGAGTTCAACATCTTCCTCCACAAAGCCATGTCAGATGCTGCTTCCAGAGGGAACCTCATATATGTCGATGACATCTTGATGAGGAGTCGAACCTTCGAGGAGCACCTGGCCGAACTCCGTCACGTGCTGCAACAGCTTGCTGACGCCGGAGCTAAATTGGCAATTCTCAAGGGACAGTGGTGTCGAACCAAAGTGGAGTATGTTGGACTGCTGGTGGGCCCTAATGGAGTCGAGCCCCAAGCAGGATGCATTAGGGCCATTCAGGACATCAAAGCCCCAGCTAATCTGACCGAACTCAGGAGCTTCCTCGGAGTCTGCAACTACTCCAGGCAGTTCAATGAGGAGTACGCTGAAATAGCGAGGCCCCTCACTGAGCTGCTTCGGAACGACACACCTTTCGTGTGGGACAGACCCCAAGAACTCTCCTTCCAGTTCCTAAAACAGAAGTTGGCGTCCGCACCCTGTCTGGCTTACCCAGACAAGGATAAAGAGTTCTTCATAGAGGCGACTTTCTCCTCTCACTGCCTGAGCGCTGCTTTGAAGCAGAAACACGATCAGGACATGAGAGTTGTGGCATACGCCAGCAAGCCTCTGAGCAAGGTGGAACTCCAGTTCTCAGACTGCGAGAGAGCTCTCCTCTCTACAGTCTGGGCCGTCGAACACTTTCGTAGTTACATCGGTGGACAGAAAGTGATCATTGAAACGTGTCATCAGCCTGTCACCTTCCTAAACAGCCAGCGTCTGCGCGAAGGAAGAGTGTCAAACAGGCGCATTGCGACGTGGATGATGGTGCTCCAAGGATATGACATTGAGGTCAAGTATGGTCATAACACCAAGCTAGCACTAGGACAAGGGCTAGCAGGCTGCCGGCACTGTGACTCTGACTCCGTCAGGGCCCCCCTGGACACACCTGCCACAGTCTACCCAACCGCATCCAATCATCGCTACTTTGATGAGAATGTTTGCCAAGGGCTTCCGAAAGTTTACACTGACGGATGTGCCTACCTTCACGAAGGCCAGCTCCGTGCTGGGGTTGGAGTCATTTGGGTGGACTGTGACACTAAGCAACCAAATCACTACCGGTTGGGCCAAAAGTCTAGTCAGTACGCCGAAATTGCTGCAGTGTTGATAACCCTCCAGCAGGCGGCAGCCTTGGACATCACTCAAATCGTCCTTTGCTCAGATTCAAACTACGCTAGACACAGCTTCATTTCTCACTTCCCCATGTGGAAGGAGAACCACATGAAAAACGCCAGGAACAGAGATGTGAAACACTCTGAGTTATTCCTAGCGTGTGATCTGCTCACCACTGAGAAAGGCATAATGGTCTACTGGAAAAAGGTCAAAGGTCACTCCAGGACCCTAGGTCCGGAGAAAGATGGTAATGACGAAGCAGACCGCCTTGCTAAGCTCGGTGCTGACCAGGGAACCTGCTGGGAATTCAAAGACGAGTGGCTTCCACCCAAGGCCGTTCACGAGGTCTGCGCGATTACTCGTCGCCATGCTAAACAGGCAGACGAACCTCGGACCGTTGGGGTACCCGTGTTTCTAGGCAGAAAACCACAGGACGCGGACCTAGTCACCATGCAGGAACAAGATCCTGACCTGAAGCTCATCCGTGATCTTCTCCAAAAGGGCCCGATGCCTGAACAACCGTCACCACCTACTGGCGCAAGCCGAGATTTGGTAACCCTGCATCGTCAACTCGCGCACCTGAAACTACAAAACGATTTGTTAGTTTACATGCGTGACGATCACAGCCCGCCGCGCTGGGTTGTTCCACTCGACCACAGAGGAGTGATGCTTGCCTACGCCCACGACACTCCGGTTGGAGGTCACCGCGGAGCAAAAGCTACCCTCGCGTCACTGACAGAAGTAGCATATTGGCCATCGATGTCCAAGGACGTACACAGCTATGTCCAAGGCTGCCTCATCTGTGCCCAGTTTCAACCCTCCCAGCCACTTGCTAGAGCACCACTGCAACGCAGGGGAATAACCTTCCCTTGGTCCCACCTGCAGATCGACTGGGTTGGACCGGTTCCCAAATCGGCAAGAGGAAACAAATATATGCTAACTGTAACTTGCAGTTTCACAAAGTGGGTTGAGTGCCTTCCAGCGCCAAACGATACAGCCGTCACAACCGCTGTACTGCTGATTAACCACGTTTTCAGTCGATGGGGACTTCCACTCTGCATTGACTCTGACCGAGGAACTCATTTCACATCCAGTGTAATGACGTCCCTGTTTGAACTTTTGGGAGTGGAAGTGAGATTCCACCTCCCCTATCACCCACAGTCATCAGGACAGGTCGAACGGATGAACCGCACGGTCGTCTCTATGCTCAAAAAGTACGTCTGCTCCACTGGGAAGGACTGGGACGTCAAGCTCCCTCTGGTCCTGATGGCCATACGGTCCACTCCACAGCGATCCACGGGGGTTACGCCCTTTGAGATGATGACCGGCAGACTGATGACTCTACCACTGCACCTCCTGTATCACCCAGAGGATGTCAGTGTTGCCACTGCCTATACCGCTCATCAGTATGTGGCAGACTTGAAAACACACCTCAGAGCTACGTTCGCGCACGCTCAGAAGAAACTGGAGACCAACGTAGAAGGCGCTAAAGCCTACTACGACCAAAAGACAACCAGCCGCGAATACGAGGTGGGTGACAAAGTATTCTACTTTCGGTTCGCCCAACCGGCACGCAAAGCTAAGAAGTTCCTGCCCTGCTGGTCAGGACCATTTGAGATCGTGGCAAAACTCTCTCCAGTTGCATACAGGTTACGCATCACCAAAGCGAGACAGGAGCCTGTCTACAAATGGGTGCATGCAAACCAAATCAAACCCTACGTCAAACCATCCCCGCGGGTACAGAGACCAGACTCCCCGCAGGAGGTCGACGTAGTCTCTACATAGTTCTATGCATGGAAATGGAAGGGGGGGAAAGTGCACGTTTAACCCACTAACATGTACTAACCGACAAAGAACCAGCCCCCCCCCCCCCCCCCCCCGCCGTCACTTTCACTAACCAAGAGAAACTCCTTCCTAGACCGCTAACAGGATGTACCTACTAAAACCTTACAGAGTACTCTGGTACCTACACTAGGCTCTGATTAATGAATCTCTACGTGCAATCAAGACTTTGTCTGAAACCATACCTCAGGATATTGTGTACACACGAGTGGTGAGAGATTTGATGTAGGACCTGCTCAGGGAAGTAAGTTCCACGCTGGACAGCTTGGTTGAAAGTCGTATTTCCCCGTACTTGGTACCACTGGACCTGCTCAACGTTAGCTTGACAGCTGCTACCCCTCTACTGTGCACCTTTCACAAATCCACCTAGCGTACAGCCTAGGTAGTGCAATTCCCATTCACGTTGATGCAGAAAATTAGAACTCGGTTTCCTGTTACATGTTCCCATAATTGTGACACCTCACATCTATAGGTTTAAGTCGATGCTGAACTTTGGTATTTGAAAGGACGGTAGGCATTTCCACTTTGAACTAGAAACCTGGCACTCCATCACCTCAACCTCGAACAGCATGATTCGGAGATTGAGATCATGGACGCTTTCCAGGGTTATAACTTTGCCTTCGATTTAGAAATTGACCAACAATTACTGATTGAAGGAACCAAATTTGTTAAGTTCACACAAACCCCGCGTGAACTTACTTTGACGCCCAAGACGCTACATTGACACAGATTATACCACCTTAATCTGCACATTGGTCGCCCTGGGGATGGGATGGCTCATCACGGCCGTGATTGCTTATTCCGCCTACAGGCATGTTAAGAAACTCCAAGATAAGATGCACTTGCTCACCTACGGTGTGCCTCGTAACTGCGTTCGGGGAGACTCCAAGTGCGAATGTACCACACCTGTCTAAAGGGGGTGAGCAACATTTTCTTTGTTATTCTGTAACCCTAACAGTAGTTCTCATTTTAGTCTACCTCACATATTTATCTGAGTGTTGCAGTATGTCACATTCTTTATAAGCTACACACTGAATGTATGACCTAAGAATGTATTGTATGAGACCTCAAGGTTGCTATGAATTTTCTTGGATGTTATATGTTTTTTTTTTTGGGTTTTCTGTATTTTTGTTTCGTACTTGGTCACATATTAACTAGTGGTTATGTGCCGGCCCAGCTCAGTCTGTCAATGACTCTGTCTGACGCACCAGCACATTGTAGTACCTCTTAGTTTTATGGTCCTTGTTTTAGCCCAAAGACTGTCCTGATCCACCCTTTGGACCAAAAAGGGGGGAATCTTGGGACCACATAGGTCAATGCGCGTTTGCGAACTATGGACCTCGTACATCACCGCGTGCTCCATAAACTGAACTGTATGGCCGGCGGTGAGATGCCTTTGTGTCCCCTCGTGGAGTTAACCGCCCACCGACCTTCCTCCTTCTACACTACTACCTCTCGCATGGACGACATCATCATTGCGTACCACCTGCGTGAGTGGCTTCTTCTCGTTATGCGCGTTGGGGACTATCCCATTTCCTATCCTCTTTTGTTTTGTGCCTGACCAGGATCCAAGACAAAGACAAAGACCAAAGGCGCCAGGATCCAAGACAAAGAGCAAAGACAAAGGCGTCCAAGGAGACCAACGTCCTAAGGGACAAACCCACCTGTGCTTCCGACAATCAAGTCGACCTACGTTCATGAGGAACAAACCCATCTGTGCTTCCGACGATCGAACTTTGGGCGCGATCCCCGAAACCAAAAGGGGGAATGTTGAGGGTCTGACCTCATGTGGAAATTACTATGCAGTGATTTTCTCCAAAATGACTGTGCTTAAATTGCTCTGAAAAGCAAATAATCACATCAGCGCCAAGAAACTTCATTTCCCATGATGCTTTGCACACGGAAGCATTGTGTTGACGTCACCGCCTAATACCAGAAACACGTTCTGCGCATGTGCGGGAGGCCGTGGAGCTTTTCCCGCGAACTAAGACCATAAATCTTCAGCAGAGACAAAGAAACCTCGTTCTTTTGCCCAGGATACCTGGCGGTAAGGACACGCTTGTCGAACGCTCCGACAACTTGAGCACGCGGAAGCTCTAAGTGCCCAAGTTGAGCCACGCAACCGCTGGAAACCACTCCAACTCCCATCGGGACCTGACTGGGAACGAGCGGAGCTCCATCCAGCTCTCAGAGACGCTGTAAGTTGTCAAACTCAGCCCAAAAGAAACTTCGTTCTCTTTGTGTCCAGCCCGTGGAGAAACACTCGTGGAGCCAAACAACGGAGAAAACATCAAACCGACGGATGACGCTGAAAACTGCGGAGAAACACGGAGAACCGTCAAATCAAAACAGTGAGGGACGCCTCGCTCTTCTGGTGATCAGAAAACTCATTTTTCTCTCTCCTTTTCTCCTCCCGTTTCCTCTATAGTCCAGAATAAGCAATAAAACCGCGCTATTGCTTAAAAAAAGTAGCTTCGTGTCTTCCTCTTTCGCTCCCAAAACACGTCCGCCGGGTCATTTTGAATAAATAAACTGCTTATTGATCATTGTTTGGTATCTTTAAATGTTTTCGGCCATGACCAGGCTGATAAACTAAAAGATATTAACTTGTGATTAATCTTTTGTGTTGTTTCATGATCCTTTGAAATGTTTTGAGTGATTTAAGGTTAAGTTACTACTGATTCTAAGTGCTTTGGAAGTTAAAGTGCATGTTGCCACCCACACTTTAGCCAGACAAAGGGGTCAGCCATCTTGCATACAGACTCCATTTTAGAAACACACACACATACATACACACAAAACACCTTGAACATTATTTTGAATATACATCCTTTTATTATATCACATGGTTATTATTCATCTATGCCACTGTTTATTCATTTGACAAATTGTTAATTAAACGTTATAAAATTCAGATTTTCGTCTCCAGTAGCTTTGTTGTGTCGAAGAGAAGTCTCTGCTCCAAGGATTCTACGAACTTCAAGAAAGACTGATAAGAGTTTTGGATTCAAATTTTCCCCGGTTGAAGGGGAATGGTGCCCCGTATATCTAAGAATATCTTAATTAATTAATAAATCAGTAAATATTCCCATATTTACAGAATTTATTGAAGAATCCAAAAGTAAGTTAAAGCTTACAAATTGTTCGCTCCTAATAACCCCAACAAGTTGAAGTAATGCTCAGCATTTTCCATCAGATGGTTTGTGTCAAGATCTCAAAAAAGGTGGGAATGACAGTTCTTATCTTGAGGCTGGCAGATGTGGATAAAGCACCAAGATAAGAAAAGAATCAGCTGACAGTAATGCACCATTGCAGTCCCAGGTCATGTCCTCTATGCACGACAATTAAGGGGTAAGAAAAGTCACATTTAGGTTATTAAAGTAACATCACTTAATCGACATTTGCTTTCTGGGCTAAACATGTTTTAATTAACAGTTTCTAAGCATAACACTGACTTCTTTCGACCTGTCAAAGTTTCAAAAATGTTTTAGTTTCAGATTTCGCTTTTTTCTCAAACCAATTTTTTTATTTTTATTATTTATTTTTGGTTGGGTCTTTTTCATCCATTCTCTGAAGTTTCTTGAATTGATAATTATATATATATATAATCATATTTAGCTAACAGTGAAAATAAAATAAGAAAAACATGAAATGTCAGGGGGAAATAGGATTTTTACATTTCATAACACTTTTATTGTTAAATTATACAAAACGATTAGTATTCATGACCTAAAAATCTAATCTAATTGGTCAGGTAAAGGTTTTACATTAGTAAGCATTTGTTGTAGTTTTTTAATATTTTATTTGTTGAACCTCACCCATATATGTGGGCATGATCTGGCAAATTTTAGCGTAAAGTCCTGTTTTATTTGTGTATCATAAATAAATGTTGAATCTAAACTCGTACAATTGCATTAATTACACATTTTATGAACATAAACACTGTGAGGGATAAAATGCCAGCTTGTGTTGCCCTGTTAAAATGACTTCACAGAGCACGTGCGATCAAGATGCCAAGATCCAGTCTCCGTCTATGTCACCACAGGAAGAGAGTGGTAAAGATCTTGGGTGGCACGTACCTCACTGCTTTTAATTTAGTCCTCAAAGATTACAGATTGTCAGAAGGAGAGCAGGAAGACATTAATGATACATTACATCTCGGTTCCAGTAACTTTCTTTCTGGCCTCTGTCTAGCTCCTTCTCTTTAGACCAATTTACTGTTTCAGTCAGGCTAATGTGGCATAATGAGAGTGATAAATCAGTGCTGACTTTCATGTCTACTTCTGTAATGTGCTGCTTGGTATTAGTGGATTTATTTTGTTGTTTGGGACAGAGACTTAACGCCCTATCATATGACGCTTTTTCCCATGACTCCTTACAAGAAAAAAGTTCCACAACAGTAAAAGAGTGAGATGATCAATAACAGTGAGTTGTACATGAACTGACCAGTGTTTCATTATACAAATTGACTAACGACAGTTAGTGGCTACAATTAGAGCAGTTTTATTTCATTTTGACTGATGCACAATAGTTGACCCAATGGTGGATGAAATATGGAGGAACTTTGCACATTTAGAACAAAGAATATTGTATTTTTCATGAGCCCAGAATTGGACAGGACACAATTAGCTGTTGCACCATTATAAAGGAGGGCAAACAGAAAAGGTCTGAAGTAAAACCTGACTGTTCTTGTACAATCTAGTAGAGCCCTGCACGGGCCTAAAATCTGAGCCCGTGTCCGGCCTGGCCCGAGGGGTGGAGCCCCAACCCGACCCGGCCCGAAAAGGTTTTCAGGATTCTCTGGCCCGACCCGAGCCCGACTTTTTTTTAACCAACTAAATGAAAACAAAGTGCGTCAATCCTGACCAATGTGTTAAAAGACGTGCAGGATCCGATCAATTTGTTTTTCCCTCATTTACCGTCACGGAGATGACAGCGCCTGGCTCTGGTGGTAATCAAGTTACATTTTATCTCTTTCCAACAATTTTCACAAGAAAACAAAACAGTCAAAAGCAGGGCTTGTGTTGTGTTGACCGGATAGTTCCCGTATTTTACTCTTCGCACATCGCAGATGTGGCTAAATCACCCAAGAAAAGATTCCCTTCTGAACATCTGAGCTGGACACTGCTCAGCGCAGCTCGCTGTCAGCGCATATGTGCACAGCGAGCTGAAGTTGTGGAGATTGGCTTGGAGCGCATCGCAGAACCAGAGCGCATGCGGGAAGGTTCCTCCCACTGAAGCGAGTGTTTTCCAAACCCTGTCTCTCAGAGAGACTTGTCACTTAGAAAATGTTCCCTGATTATGAAACTTTAGCTGAATAGTGCTTGTTCCTGTCTCCAATCTGGCGACACATCCATGAGCCGTCTGAAGAGAAGCCCAGAATCTCATATCCTCATCAGCTCAGGAAGCGCCTATGATTACGCACAAGCATGACCCATCAACCCGGCCTCACAGTAAGACCGGGTTGGGCCTGTTCAGGTTTACGCACACAATCTTTACATAGAATTGACATACAGATATAAAATTAATTCAGTAAAATATAAAGCATTTTATTTAAATATGCATTCATTATTTTACAAGCACAGAGAGCAGCATCAGATTCAGATTAGCGGGAAGATTCCTCCGACTGAATTCAGTGGGAGGAATCTTCCTGCATGCGCTCTGGTTCTGCGCTCCAAGCCCCTTTCCACATCTTCAGCTCGCTGTGTACCTTATGTAGTACATGCTGACAGCGAGCTGCGCTGAGCAGTGTCCAGCTCAGATGTTCAGATGGGAATCTTTTCTTGACTGATTTAGCTACATCTGCGATGTGCGTAGAATAACATGTCAGTTCGTCTGCATGCGTCGGGGTAATTCTTTCTATTCTTTCTCCATCAAAATAAATGGTCAAATAAGGGAAATGTCCGGTCAGCACAACACAAGCCCTGCTTTTAACTTTTCTGTTTTCTTGTGAAAATAGATCAAATTAAACTTGATTAACACCAGAGCCAGGCGCACTGCGCCGTTATCTCTGTCGCTGTAAATGAGGGAAAAACAAAATGATCTGATCCTTTTCTGACCATCCCCACCTACAAAGTTTAATTACAACAATCAAACGTGACAGAGCCTGGATTTGTATTCTGAACAGTCTAAACATGTTTTAAAAAGAAACATATGACAAAAGTGGCACCTGCTCAGTAAAACCACCAACAGGGTGAAAAATATCAAAATATTGTAGGCAGAGACGGGCTACAACTTCTGGATCCACTTTGTATAAATCGTTTTATTGATTATCTTTTTATGAAAGATAACTTTGACGTACACGAGTGACCGGTACCGGCTGCTGTCACCTGTTGTGAGCAGCGCTCTGCTGTCTGAGGGTAGGCCCCGCCCACAACGCCGCGGCTGCTGTGGCTCCCATTGTTTTCTTTACTGTGGGAAACGGGTAATAATGGCTCTTTGATGGGAACAGGTTGCCGACCCCTGGTTTAAGTGTTTCAATTTTTTTTTATGAATTTGATTAAAAATAAAGGCGCCCGGCCCGTGTCCGAAGTAATTATACAGTCCTTGGCCCGAAGCTCGGCCCGAGGGCCGTCGGGCCGGGCCAGGCCGACCCGAGGGCCTAGGGCTTCAGTGCAGGGCTCTACAATCTAGCATTAAAATTCCAGTACAGCTACATGTCACAGGATGTTGGTAAATGTTTTCAGCTGTAAAACTTCTGGCCATTGTTGGACAATGGTGATGTAATTCACCTGCACACAAAGTCTACATGCTCTAGATACAGTACATTTTACATTTTTCAGTGGTCTGTAGTAGGGCTGGATGATATGTCCTAAAATCAATATCAATAGTGAGGATTTCACCTCGATAACAATAAATGGACGATAACTACTGGTATGTGCAGAAACAAATGTTGTCCACTAAATGGAGCTGTCACACCGAGACACATTTTTACGTGACTCAAGGTGGTACAGCTTCAGGGACATGAACGTTGCCAACCTACACACATCTTTTCATCTTTTTATTATCAGATTTATTGAAATGGGAAAATTATCTTGAAAACAGCTAGAAATTTCGATAACGATAAATTTTCCATTTATTGCCCAACCCTAGTCCCTAGTAACACTGAATTCAATTGAATTCAAATCAAAAATACTTTATTAATCCCAGAGGGAAATTGATTGTGCATTGCAAGTCAATCTTGGTGGGGACAAAAGCACTGGTGCTCCTGTTTTAGGAAATAGGACTAAGCCGGTGGACAGGCAAAGCAGAAAGAGATAGGTTTTGGAGACTTATTTCTGATATTCGGACATCTCGCCTCTTGCAACTCGTCTGACTCTGTTTGATTTGCAATGTTGATGTTTTATCTCCACAAATAACACAAGCCTAAAGGAGTTGTGCCCTGTTGTGGAGTAGCTAATGCTAACGGTGAGCTTCTACTAGCCGAGGCATGCTCTGCTCTCTCTTGGATGCTAAATCAACAACAGCCTTCCTGTCATGAGTCAAAATGGACGAGTACACGAATGCTAATTTTCAGGGTGACGAAGATCTGACAGGCTTTTCTAGTCAAAGTGTTTCTCCCTCTATTTTCTATCAGTGGCTAATAAGGACATGGAGTAGACTATTTTCATGTTCAGCCTGCATGCTAAACTTTTATGGTTGCGACCATAAAATACTTGCCAGATTTTCCCCACCAACTTCGAACAGGTTATTCTGTTAAGGCAAGGAAGTGTGGGCCAGTCTCTGGCTGAGCAGTTGGGAGGGAAGGGGAGGCTCTGTCTCACTACTTTTGCAGTACTGACTTGGTTCTGTCACGGTCTGCCTTCATCTGCTGTGAGTTTTGGTCAGCGCTGTGTTTACAGGTGGGCGTGGCACTCATCACAGCTGCATGGAGTTTCCACTAATCGGAGCCACCAGGATTTAAGGAGCGATGGGACTCAACTCCAGCGCCGGTCGATACTCTCATATGGGTAGCTTCTAGCCTCCTAAACTGTCCTGGTCCTGCGTTCTGAGCTAATGAGTTTGTTTGTCCTGTTCCAGTTTTCCTGTTCTGAACCACCTACCTGGTCTGGAGTTGTTTCCCGTCTCACCGCTCAAGGATCCTCAGGTCTCCAATCTCCTCGCCCGCCTGCCTGTCCATGCTCAGCACCATCCTCACCACTCCAGCCTCTCCCAGTCCGCCTCCGCACAACTTCTGGTCTCTGACCGTAAGAACTCTCAGTCACTCAGTCAGATTCTCCTGGTTCTGGTCTCGCTCACCTCTCCTCTTATCTTTTATAGATTCCGGTCCCGTCCCGTTCCTGTGTTTCAGACGCAGCGCCTTTAGTTCTAGTTTTGTTCCCTTATTTCTGTTTTAGGAAATAAAACATTTATATTTTTCTTACTCTGTCGTGATTCTTCATGTCCTGGGTGAAAGCTCTTACCCACAGCATGACAGGTTCACAGTTTGTTTGCCCTCTGGTGGCCCCAAGCAATTGCAACCACTTCATTAAAACACATTTACACTCCCCCTTTGACAGTAAAGCTTTCTTTACTGTCCAAAAGGGGAAATAAATGACATCGATGGTTCGACGATGCTTCTTGTCTCTCTGTACATATTCAAAATTAACCGAGACAAAGTGGAAGATAACCCTTCACAAACTTTGTATCCCCTATTGGAAAGAATTTATGCGAGGCTCTTCCGGCTGACAAGGAGAACCATATGGTTTGAGATTGAATGGGGGTACATCAGTGAGTGAGACACAGAGCTCTGTAGCATACGGAGCTGCCAACCAGATATGTTAAAGACATGTCTTACATCATTTTTGACAACTCTAATATATTCTACATTTAACACAGGTGTCAGACTGCCTTACTTGCATTTCAGACTTCACACCCAGGTGAATTCTCAATATGCTTAGTCCTATACTGGTACATCCTGAAATGTAATCAGTTGGCAACAAAGTACAAATCTCAGATCATTAAAATGCCTGGGTGTGTACTTCAATTGAAGTTCATTTTATCAAAAAGCAAAGTAGCAATACCTACAATACTTAGACTTTTTACTTGACCGATTCAGAATTATTTTATTCACAGCACTTGTCACCAGAATGGGATGCCTTTAGTGTTTTAAAACCAGCTGATCCAATTAGTTTTAAAAGGTTTTTTCATTAGATTTGGCAGTTTGCAAAAACCTCTTCTGCATTGTTTATTGGAATATCATTTTGTGCCATTTCAGATCACATTTCAGCATTTTGTGGTCATTAGTCCATCCTTCCATCCATCATCTTCCTCCAGCTATCCAGGGTCAGGTCGCAGGGGCAGCAGCTTAAGCTGAGAGACCTAGACTTCCCCCTCCCCGCAGCCACTTGAGCCAGCTCCTCTGGGAGAAATAATGTCATAAGTCCAATTAAACTACTGCACAGTAATCCTTAGTCAATATCATTTCATGCCTTAAACTTTCTGACCAACAGGGAGCACTACTGAGCATATATACTCTTGTGAAATAAATAATGTTCCAACTAAATCAACAAGGAAATTGGCTTTAAAGGCATGGGAAATTCGTTTAAGCAATGTATTTGCAGTGGTTTCTGCCATACTCAGGGCAAAAAAAGCCCAGAAGTGTTTGGATCAGCATGGACAAGTCTACTGCAGCAGAGTGGCACAAAACCCAGATTTGGACAATTATTTCCTGACATTTGGACATCTTGCCTAGGATTGGATACCAGCAATGCAACTCTATCACTGACTTGCAATGTGGATGTTTTATTGCTAATGCTAACAGTTATCTTCTACTAGCTGATGCGTTGACTGCAGTTTCTTGGATGTTAAACCATCAACAGCCTTCCCTGTTGCAGGTCATAATTAATAATCATTAAACAATCATTAAAAATTGTTTTTCAGTGTTCCACAGATTAAAAAAAAAATACTTCAATATGTCATCTCTACACATCAACTCCATGACATGACCATGACTTTCCCTCCAATTCAACAGAAAAGACTTGTGGAATTTCAAGATTTTTTAATATCTGCAATAATTTTAACCATCTTGATACCTGTCATACGTGAGGAACAGAATGTTAGCAGAAGAACTTAAATAGCTAAAATCCAAAATGAACAGCTGCCTCTTCTTTCAGTTAAAAATGGGGAATGTTCTGTCAGGAAGTTGAACTTAAACCAAAAACGCAAAAATGTGACATTTATGTAAATCAAAGAAAGTTTTTGACAGTATTGTAGAGTAAAGAAACGTTTGTGCTGTTGCTGAGTCATTTTCTAATCGCTGACTCATTTTTGGCTCTGCTCTCTTTCAAGGATCTGTGTGTATCATTTAGAAGTATTTTGCTGTCAGAGGAATGCTGATTCAAACTTAATTAGCAGCATGTTGAGCAGAAAAGTTCTCAATTAGTTGTAGTCATACAAAAACTGATAAGTCTGCATTTGAAGGAAAAAGGCTGAATGGCATACTTGAAGTAGTTCATTATGTCACCGTTTTAATTCCCTTGCCTTGTTAATCAGATAAGACATTTCATCCTCTCACAGCACATTATGGTGTTATGAGTTTGTGCTTAATTCTTATATTTCTGAGACCAGCCTTTTCCAAACCGAATAAAGAAGCTCTGATAAAAGATTTTTCACGTTCATTTACTATGTGAAACTCGAGCCCTTTTCAGAAGACACACCATGCTGGCAAATCAACGTAATACTGGCACCACAGTGTGTCTTATTAACGCGCCACGGCATTGCAGGAATTTAGCAGCATTCGTTCCGCCATGCTTGATACTAATATTGCTGCAATGCCGGACTTGTAAACGCATATTACGCCTTGGTGCAACAGAGGAAAGTGTCATGATCATGCGAGAATTTACTGCTGATCTCTAGCCGGAAACTATATTAAAAATCAAAGTAAACAGCAATAAGTTTTGCTTTTGTAAACAGAAGCAGCTGAGGTGATAAGCTGCAGCGCTGCAGGAGCTTCTCTCCGATAGACCTGGAGCTCAGATCACCAGAGACTACACAGACTCTGGAGGACAGACACCTTTAGGAGGAGCTTATAAAAAAAAAAACATAATGCCCCCCTAGGGATGAGCGAGTACACCACTATCTGTATCTGTTCGACCAACTAAATTATCTGTATCTGTACTTGGAATGGGCGTGGCATAACCCGGAAGTGGGCGTGGTTTAACTGGGAGTGGGTGTGGTTTACATCAATAGATTATTTCAAGCCTGAAATTGATATGGAATGATCGTAAGTTGATATGTGTATTGTTTATTTGAAAACTATTTACAAAGCATCCTCGGAATATAGATTAAATATTTTTGATCATAATAGTAAAGGAACTATTTCAGAAAAAGTGTTTCAATAAAATCAGAACATTAATATTTAAGTGCATGGATTAATACATCTGAACTCATGCAGTAGGAACTAGGAAATATGAAATGCTAGAACCAGACACAACTTTATGTATATTTTTTTATTTTAATTTGATTAAACTGATTTTTTTCTTAACGTTCTTGGCATTTTCACACACAAAGTTAAACAAAACAATGTTGATTAAGGTGTGTGTGTCTGAGAGAGATAGAGAGGGACAGAGAGGGATAAAAAAAAAAAAACGACCGGAGCAGAGGTAGTGACTGATGCAGCACGTCAGCTCTGTCTTGTCAAATGCACCATGTAAGTTACGAAAAAAGTAACTTTAAATATTCAACCGAAAAAGAGGCGAGCTGAAGAAAACCTAGGGAAAACTGAAGAAACGTGAGCTACAGTGAAGCAATCACAGCGAGATCCGTTACTGTCTGTGTGTGTGTGTGGATGAACCGGACGGACTGCGCTCCCGGCCGGCTAGAGAGTTTTGTGTGTAGGGAGGGGCAGGCGCTCTATGTGACTGGCCAATCACAGAGCGTGAAGACAGTCAGTTACCCAATGAGGATTTTCCTTCAGCACGATTACAAATATTTACGAGTTTTACTCGTTTCATGCTCGTATTCGTCAAAAATGCTTTATCCGTACCGGATACTCGTCTGAAACGAGTATCCGGCTCATCCCTAGCCACCCCATACCTCCTTTATATTGCCATTGCGTAATGTTTTTGTTAAATTGACACGATTGCACCCCATTACCGCCACAGTCTGACCACTTATAAATGAATTGAGGCTCCCTGATGCCAACTGTAGCATACCAAAGGCCAGCACTTTGGTTATTGGTCCACTGTAAGGTCAGAGGTCATCTCACGAAAGTGTCCAGGCTGTTCCACCTGCCTGGAGTATTGTGTGACAGATCTTAATTGTACTGGTCTCCAAACCAGTAAACACACTGCTCTACGACCTTGTTGCCAAGAAGGGAAGCCATAATAAACCCTTCTCCTGACTTCCTTTATCATAGCTGAAACCAAAGGTTTCATGCAGAAGACGAGACTTTTACTCTCTGAATTAAGTTTATCTTTCTTGTCATAAATGACTCTTTAAAACTTCACATAATCATATTTTGGTGAATGAACAATTTGTTTTAATCCAAAGTGTTTGGTTAATGTGTCCTATACTTTAAATTAATGAACAATGACTTAAAATGAAAAAAAAAATGTTCCTGTAATGATTCATTTGAAATCTTAAACCACCCCAGATCAGTATTTGTTGATTCTAGTAATTTAATCTATCAGTATATTCATACATCATAGGATTATTATTATTAATGTTTAACATTTTTGCTCCACATAATTGATAACATTTTCACTTCACACTGAGAAATAATCTACGTATCTGAGTGAAGATGTGATTCTTTGAGGTCATTGGTAACGGCTTTAAATTTGTCAAATTTGATTTGTCTAAATTTATCAACAAAAAAGTTGATAAATACAGGAATCACTTCTTGATTCCTTAGTTCTCCAGCTGCCTCCTGGTTTGGCCAACTGGTGAGCAAGCATTTGGAGCCATCCTTTCTTTTGAACCCAAGGTCACAGCCTCTCTGCAATGCTTGCGAGTGATTTCAGACACTACAACAACTCAGGCGTGGAACATCTAACCTGCAAACCCTGGTTGCATCTCATGGCCAGACTAGGAAATTCCGAATTCAAAGAGAACTACGACTCTTTGGGATTCGTGTGACCACAAGGTCCGGTAAATCACCACTCTGGCTGCCTTTTGTCCAGACTGCTGAGAGCGACAGTCACACAAAGGGTGCGTAGACTTTGCACGATTGTGTCGTATGGTTTTATGAATAATCTCTAGCTTGTAAAACCATACAGCCAAACTGATTTTACAACCCAGACATCACAAGATCTCTGATACTTACAAGGTTTTGCTATAAACATCTAGCTTACATTCCATGATTTCATTCATACTTTGTCGTGTATAAGCACTAGTTTAGAAAAACAGAATTAAATTCGTTTTTATAACTATACTTGACTCTGAATTTTTATGAAGTGTGTGTGTTCCCTGAATAGTACAAAGAACCTAGAATAATATTAAACCAAGCATTCAAAGAAAAATCCGATTCATTTTTCATATTTATATGGAATATCACATCTTAATGATCACTTAACAAATATGTAGTCAATCCTCACAGCTACAGTGCTTAATGCTGTGGCAAATTGGGAGCATGGTTTTCTAAAAGAGGCTTCAGAGCGACTAATCACATTTCCAAATATAACAAGTAAAAAATTAGTGTCTCAGTGAACTTGGTCTTTAAATTCTAACACAGATTCCTTCACAGTGCAAATGCTAAAAATGATCTCCCCTAGTGTAGAAATGTGTCAGTAGTGTAACATACAGCAGAAGCATGGGGATTCAGGGACCGCAATGGCATTTAATACTCATACAGCTGATGTGAAATAAAAGAAAATCAATATGTGTGGAGTGTATATGATCAGAGGGGATAATAAGTAAATCTTGTTAAATTGATTACATTTCAGCTCGCGAATCATTTCTGCTGGGCTACAAAGTTGGAAAAAGTGTTTCTGAGATACAGCGATTGACATGATGAATGAGTAAAGACTGTAAACCACAGAGCCGTCTGAATGCAAATGGATGCACTTCAAGCCAATCAAAGCCCATTTTCTTCAGAGGATGGATGGAGTGCTGGAAAGAGAGGTGAAAAATGATTTTATCTCATGTAAACTAAAGCAAACAGTATCACCTGAAAACACATGCTTTCAGCCAGCATTTAAAGATCTTTTACAGGCTCATTATTAGATTTTTTGCAGGGTATTAATCTAGAAATTGTAAATATTTAAAGGGATGTATCTAACATGTGATCAAACACATTTGTTTGTATGTACAGCTGTACCAGGTAATCGCTTTTTCAAAGATTGCTTTCTAGCTGCCTAAACCTAAATGTTCCATTTAGAGTCTCTTTCTGACTTTGATGCAGATATTTACAGCATGGAAGGAAGTGCTGCACGCCAAGAAGCCCTGAACTGTTAGAAAATGACACGTGTGGGTGGGGATCCAATCAACAAATTACAGGCCAATTAGCCCACATGTCGTACAAAGTTCAGCGCTCTAAGTTTGATAATTGTCTTAAAGAATCATCCAGTGAGTCACTGAGTCGGTTTAGTTTTCCCTTTCAGAACATTCAGCCATTGCACTGAAAGGTTATTCATGTTATTTATTGATTGATTTAGAAATTGAAGCCGCTTTAGGTGAAAACTGCAAGCTTTATTTTACACATCTCTTCTGTTATTTTATATTGTGTTTTGTCATACATCTGTTGGATGATGTGCAGCAGTTATGTTTTTATGTTGTTTTGATTGAATGGAATATTTGTCCGTTCAAATGTGGTCATTTCAAAGGAAAGTGCCCATAATGCTCAACAACATAACAACTGCCATTTGGAGCGAATGTCTAAAATGCTGTGAGAGGAAAAGGAGAGTAAAACAGTTGCACTCCATGGAGATGTGAAGTGACAGAAGAAAAACAGTAGCTGGATAAATGAAAGTAAAACGCTAAATTAATGCTAATCTGTTTAAGGTTTGTATTAAAAGCTTTTGCAAACTGCAAATCTAACACCTAATGGTGTTGTGATCATGTTTGAAGCTTTAGTGACGGCTAATAAAGAAGCAAAATGTACATTAAAAAAATCAGTGATCTACTCCTTTTCAGAGGATAAACAGGTTTTGTTGCTCTTTTGTAGAGGACAATAATTGAGCCCAATATATGTACTGTACAGTACTAAAACACTGTCTGTTTATACTGCAGCCACAACTGGACAATCTGGCACATCTCAGTAGCTGGTCAAAAATAAATAAAAGACCAGGATTTTCATGCATAACATGATAACGTCACAGAGATAGTCAGGTGAATTGTGCAGTAATCAAATTGGACTCTTGAGATCTTTAATCCTCCCATTAGCCATCCTCTGGGCTTTTGTTTTCTCACTGATGAATATTTGGTCAGAGATGACAGGGTGATCCATGATGGAGGAAAAAAGAGGTTTTCTGAATAAAAGAGACATGAAAGCCACAGAAGTGCTGTCAAACTATGTAGACACAACCATGTCAAAGCAAACGTTCACATCTGTTGATGCAGGATTTTGTGTGAATATGAATAATAAATAAATTATTAGTGATGCTCTATATTCTCATTAATCTCAGGAGAACTGTGCATTATTTTATATTAAATACATAGCTCATAGATTAATCAGAATCAGAAAAAGCTTTATTGCCAGCGCTCCAGCGAACCAGAGCATAGGAACTTGACTCGGCAGCACAGCCTGACCAAGGTTACACACATGTAGACAGAACAGATACAGGCAGACCACGAGAGCAGCCATAACGGCGCTCATTTCAATTAGATGAAAAGGGGATTACATGAGGATAAATTGGGGGAGGAAAAAAAAGGCATACCAGAGTTACTCCTGGCAGGGCGTAGCTTTACTATGCAAAAAAACGCCTCAAACATATAAGCACGAACATCAACAGTTCACAACATGAGACACCGGGGGGGGGGGGGGGGTCTGGGATCCTGTTTCCCCAGCGAGAGCAGCCCTATGGTGCTCAGCCACTGAAGCCACAGTTGGGAGGGAGATCTTGGGAGGGGAGCAGAGCACATTGACACCTGCAGGTTGATGACCTCGCCAGGCTGAAGCCCACCAATCCGAAGGCGGGGGGGGGGGGGGGGTAGGTCGGGTTTACACAGCATCTGTCTGCATTCCTTTGTGGGGGTTTGTTGTTGGCATTCACAATGCTGCCATGGCGTCAGATTCGGATAACAAGACTTTGTTTGGGTCAGGCAGAGATAATTTTCCTCTCTGCCTTGAAGTCTGTAACTGATCATTCAAGTCCTCCACTGAAGCCAATTCAGGTTTTAAACAGCTCCACACCGTCCAGTGACCCTCTCCGAGATGACATCCATTTTGCACACTAATACTGGTAACGCAGCTAGAACATTGTCCAGCTCACGATTCGCCTCGAGTAACGTCCCAGTCTGTGAGGTCTCCACACGGACGGTGCTTTCCGTGGGTGCGGGTCGCCCTCCAATCGCTCCCGCCTTCCCAAATTTCCAGAAAACCAGATATCCTCCCACTCCAATCAGAAGAAATCCAGTGATCGTCAGGCCAAATTTCCACACATCTTCGACATCCTCAATGGACAGCTGGCTGAGGCATTTGATCTTCCACTCCCTCCAGGAATCGAGCATATATACCGCTGCGTGTGTCCCTTGCGGGCAAGTGGGAGCCCCCTCCTCCGTTCTCATCATAGAAAAAATCTTGTCAATCGCGTTGAATGACCAATTAATTAAATCCATTCTGTAAAATAGGGTTTTTCAGAAGAAATGCAGAGAAGCGCTCTGTGGGCAGACAGGACAAAGAGCCTTGGGAAAAAAAGATAAGGGAGCAAAAGCAGAAGCTGCTGTGCTCTGCGAGTGCCGGAAGAGAAAAAAAATACACAAACAAATAAATTATTAAATAAATAAATGACATTGGGGGGGGGGGGGGGGGGGGGGGAGTGATGCTCTATAATGGCTTTTTTTTACTGATATCCTGTATTATCTAACTTCTTATTCAATTCAGTTCAATTTATATAGCGCCAAATCACGACAAGAGTCGTCTCAAGGCACTTCACATAATAAACATTCCAATACAGGTCAGTTCATTAAGCCAATCAGAAATAATGTTTCCTATATAAGGAACCCATCAAACTGCATCAAGTCACTGACTAGTGTCAGTGACTATACAGCAATCCTCATACTTAGCAAGCATGTAGAGACAGTGGAGAAGAAAACTCCCTTTTAACAGGAAGAAACCTCCAGAGAATCCTGGCTCAGTATAAGCAGTCATCCTCCACGACTCACTGGGGATGGAGAAGACCGAGCAGACACACACACACACACACACACACACACACACACACACACACACACACACACACACACACACACACACACACACGATTGCTTAGTAAATATTCTATTTGGCGAGAGATAAATTTTATTGTATTTATCCTAGTGGATCTATAATTATATAATCTAGCTAATCTTAAAACATTACTGTAGAATTATACAGAACATATGGCAATTTTTATACAATATAGTATATTTTTAGAAAAACAGATTACTGTAGAATATTTTAGTTACTGTACAGTAGATACCATTTCTGACTGAATATAGATTATTAGAATATTTTTAATATCATTTATTTGAGGATCTGCCTTAGTGTCACCCTTCTCCCCTTCATCATCATCGTTGAATGCGAAATTGGCTGGAACTGTCCCCCTCCATAGTCCATAGAAATCTTAGTTTATGTCTGAAATAAAAAACAATAAATTTCATGTAAAAATATACATAATTTCTTTTACTTGTTCAGGGAGTATGATCAAATATGGCAGCTTTGACTGTCATGCTGTGATTTCTCCAACTTTATTGAGTTTAACATTTACAACACACATATCCTTACTTAGCACAACTAGTCAACCTTGTGATGTGAGAGTTTCATAAACCTAGCATTGTTAGTTTTAGAGATTTGACTGTAAAAACGAGAAGGAAGGGTGCAGGAAGACAGATTTCTGTTTTTTCTGACACACCAATAGTTGGTGCATCATAGCACTGCATGAAATGCAAACTTGATGGCAGTCTAAAGGCTTGCATCGTAGTGATTGCATCAATCATTGTAAAATGACATATTTGCCAATAGAGTTTTTTAATGCAAATTTAGTCTTTAGGCCCAGTTCACAAGGCAGGATTCATAAACTATCAGGCAATTTTCAATGCATGAGAGACCACATAAGTGGTGATAAAAAAAATCATGGATAAATCAGTTTTGGTCCTACAGTGGGAGGTGTGCAGCAAAAAACACCAGACACCCAACTTGACACACAGACATTCTATTGTCAGACAGGAAATCTTGTGAGTAAAAATGTGACTTTAGAGTGAACAAATATGATTGAGGAAGGGCATGCACATCACATTCAGTAGGCAGCACATTTGCTTGTCACCCAAAATACAGACCAAGACAATCCAACATGTCTGATCGTCCAGATGTGGGACCTAAGTGGTCCTGACATTCTTTCGAGAAGATCAGAGCACCTGTATGGAACTAGGATTAGGACAATATCACATGTAACTTGTAATGTGTTTTGTAACTGTAACTTTTGTTTTGTAACACGTAACTTTTGTTTTGTAACACGCAACTTTTATTTTGTAGCATATAATTCTCATTTTGTAACATGTAACTTCGGTATGTACAAGTGTGCAAGTTTCAAATCACAACTGTCAAAACACAAATCTCAGTCTACAGTTACAAAACTCAAGTCTACAAGTACAAAACATTTTGTCCCAATTCTAGCTTGCTTCCAAAAGAACCAATCAAAGGCTTTGTCTTATCAGTCAATCATGTGTCTCGGATTTCTGTCCAATCATGGCAAGAGTTGCATACCAAATGTTACGTGTTACAAAACGAAAGTTATGTGTTACCAAACGAGTATTGCATGATACAAAATGAAAGTTATAGTTACAAATCTGTTACAGGTTACAAAACTTGGTACAAGTTGCATGTAATATTGTCCCAATCCTAGTTCCATACACCCGTAACACACCACACAAGGCAGAATCCTCTGATAAGATTACCTTTAGAGCCATTACAGCAATCATCTGCAACTTTAATATTGTTGGAAGGGGTGGGGCTGGTCAAAAATGTGCATAATTATTCTGCAGTGTGAACAGGACCTTAGATGTGCTTGTGATGAAGACTTAAAACTGACTAAAACTGAATATTATAATAAACAGGCTGACATGACAGCAAAACAACATAGAGGCAAACATTAACAGGAAGCAGGCAACTGGAGGCTATCAACCAGGACAAAAGAGAAACGGGAGGAACAAGGCACACTAAAGCAATAGCACAAGAAAGCAAACATCAGGATTCGAGGAGGAGAAACCAAGGACTACTTGACTATGGACAGGTTGATCGCAGAGAGCTGAATTAACCTGGATGAACTTGAAAATGAAGTGCCAAGGGTAAAATAAGTTATTTCTATTCAGTAAATTTAAAAGACTTTTTAGCGTTTTTGTTTTTTTACAAGCCACATGCCAGTAACAGGATGATCCCAAGATACAAATCATGCAAAATTCTCCAGAAACAAATATCTTTAAAAGCTTGGCTGGTAATCAGTCTGTGAACAAGAACAAACTGTGTGTCCAGGCTAAAAATGGTGGCACGATGCTTCAAGTTTTAAATTCATCCCATTTTTCATTTCTGGGATCGTGTTTTAAAGTTAGATATCCTAAAAACTGTAATTTTGCTCATCAAAATATCATCTCAGCTGTTAAACAGAGAAATTACCATTTATGTCAGCTTCATTAGTATTTTGAGTTAAACACTAATAATGGCATGCTTGCATCCTGAACTAAGATGCAGAGAAGCATGAAAACAACTAAGATGTTTAAATATTCAATGTGACCACCAAGAAGCCTCGGTTACATTTAGTTCCAGTTTCTGTCTCAATGGAGATCATAATTAGGGGTTTCTACCGGTTCCCCAGAATTGAACAAAACAACCTTTCCAGTTTTCTGATTTTGTGGCTCCTCTCTTCTGTGCTAGAGAATAACATATCACGGGTGATTACCTTCATGACAACATTATCAGGCGTAACTCCACCCAGAAATCCTCCTCTGATCCAAATGATCAAAATCCATTTCACTCACACACACACACACACACACACACACACACACACACACACACACACACGCACGCACACGTGCATGCTTCATGCCGGCAGATCTCTGGTAAACAGTGATTTCTGCTTCCCCAGAGAGACTCATTGCAGAAGAGAAAAAAGAAGAGTGGGGGAATTTATGTGGGTTTAGCTCCTCGGGGACAGAGTCATGGTAATCATCCACCATCATAAACCAAGAAAGAATGTCACTTTACAACAGCGCCACATTTTGTCTTCTTTTGTGTGTGTTTTTCCTCTAAAGCTGCATTCTGCTACATTTTCCGCTGAACGCACAAACATACAGAGACTAAAAATAAATGTGTTTTGTTCAGACAGCAACAAAAATAAGTATTTTCTGCCATTTTGGGAAGATGTAAACATCTATACTGCAACTGCCTATACATATCTGATCTCTTGAGATCATCTAGTTAAAAGGGAATAGGTCACCAGCTGATGAAACATAAATATTTGCTTTCTTCATCCACAGCAGGATGTGATGAATTGCTACTAATAGTCTCATATCTGTCCAACAAGCACGAGGCGACAGCCAGCAGCCGATTATCTCAGCTCACAGTCGTATTAAGGCTACAAGCTCTCCAAGATCTGTCCATTGCTAATTACATTTCCCAATACACATTTTTTCTAAATTAATTAAAACATTATGTCTTTACTTACGCTGCATTTCATAGAGCACAGTCGAGAACCCGTTAGTTGTCTGTTTTTCTTGCTCACATACCTGGAGCTATTCCTGTCTTTTCTAATTTGTAACACATGTAGAGTGAATTTTTAAAAGGTAATTGCCTTGATGTCTTTTAGGCTATGCAGGGTATCCGCGGGTCCTTAAAAAGTCTTAAATTTACTTTTCCAAATTTAAGGCCTTGAAAATCCTTAAAAATTACAAATAATCCTTAAATACAGTTTCCAAATGTCTTAAATTACCAAAGACCCAATAAACTAGATTAGTATATTTCTGACATTTTCGTGAATTTCTAGTTAGTGTTCAGCATTTTTTGTGTGCGATGTTGGGAAAAGCGGAACCGTACACATTCAGTTGGTTGTGAAAGGGGGCTATTTTTAGATGAGCACATTAGCTGGTTAAGCTAGTGGGAGCTTGCGCCATGGAGAAGTGCAAGTTTAATGGTAACTGGATGGCTAATCCCACGTTTGCGACGTGGTTAGCACCGGTTCCAGGCAATAGCTGGAAATTATAGCTTAAATAAAATTTAAAAAATAGCTTAAATTTGGTCAAAGTGGTCTTAAAAAGCCTTAAATTTGGCTCCCTTAAACCTGCAGATACCCTGCTATGGCAGCCTGTTTTTCCCACTTTGATCTCCACAGCTATGTGGAGATTTCAAAGCCTCCTGTTCCATAAAGGGTGAAAAGAGCACCAGGTGGAGGAGTGTTTGTTATGAACTCCTGAAGCCCAGGGAGGACTATCTCTGTGTGACCTCTGTATCACAGCAGCTGTCAGCCCTTTGCAGGGACTTTTTCAGGAATCATGATTGAAGCATTTGGCTGGTTTTTTGAATAATAATAATGCGTCTTCTCCAATACCAAAGCATACAGAAAACCTTACACTTAACATTTTGGTGTTCACATTCTGAATCAATCCTCCCCCAAGGTGACATTTCTACTAGCCTTCGGCTAAACAGCCACTGCCACTATTTTCTATGGACTAAAGGTCTAATTAGGTATTACACCTGCAAATCTGAGGATGGTTTTGACATATGTCCTCAATTGCTGCGTCATACGAAGCACAGTCAGTTTCCATGCACTGACCATGTAGTTACATTAGAGCTTTTAATATTCAAACAAACTTCCACTCTTTCTAAACTGAAAGGTTGGGTGTGCAATTTTAAAGTCATTGTGAATGTTCTCATTTTCTACACAAGGTGTCACCAACTCCAGTCCTCAAGGGCTACCATCCTGCTAGTTTTCTGTGTTTCCTTCTCTACCACACCTGCATGGACTAATTAAATATTCTCCTTACCACGTTTCACTCTTCACGGGCCTGCTAATTACTCATTCATTTCAATCAGGTGTGTAGGAGCAAAGAAACAGCTAACATGAGGAGCACTCATGTCCTCAAACACTGTGGGCAGAGAGCACAAAGGAAAAAGCTCCTGATCCATAAGAAAAAACACCAAGCTCATGTGATCATATGGACGAGCCAGATGCCTTCAGGTAAAGGATTTTGTGCTAAAAAAACAAAACTAAGATAGCACAACTTGGACACAAGGACAACTGGGGTGCTTCAGGGAGTCAAGGTCATTTTTTTAAAACCTAAAAGCACTGCACTAACTGTAAAGCACGGTAGTGGTAGCATCATGCTCTGTTCTTGTGCACTGCACAAAATGACATATACTAAGCCAAAAGAGTACAGCAGGTCATTGATCCCAAACACACTTAGGAACTGATTTCTGTTTGGATTAATCAAACATTTAGACCATAGAAATGAGTAGCCAACACCTTGATTTTAAAGTTGTATAACATTTGTGGACTAAAAGAAAGATCTGGAGCAGGAAATCAACCAAATTACAGTCTACTTTGTTCCACTAGAGGAACTGTAAGATATCCAGCCAGAAATTTTCCAGAAGCTTGTCGATGAATACAACAAGGATGTGGCTAAAGTGTAACTTGCTAAGCTACGTCTTCATAGTGGGGAGGTATTAATATGGAAGGAAATCTACAATAAACGCCCAATTCTTAGAAAAAAAAGAACATGTTTGTAAAACAATTGAAGTATGTTGTGCAACATAAGATGACACTCATGCCCATAAGTGTGTATACGTTTATTACAAAGGCTTTACAGAGATGATGAATAAGTTCCTCTGAAAACATAACCTGTAAATGAAGCCCCTGATTTAGACCCATTCAACCCTTTTTTCTGAATGTACATCAGTTGAGACTGATGTACAGACTGCTGTGTTTCATTTGCCTCACAAACACAAGCGGTTCGGATTAGACATTTCATGAAGCAGAGGGGAGTGAGAAAGGAGAACTGACTGTGATCAAAGCCAATTTCCATTCCATCATTCATAAATCCTGGAAGCATCCATGTTTTGTGGAAAAATGATTGCAAAAAACCTTGATGCTTCCAGGGACACAGCTAGTTTAAAGAGTAAATGAGAAAAATAAGAAGTAATAAAAAAGGCATTCTGTATTAACCAAAATAAACTTCCTGAATCGGGTTGCAAAGTCTAAAATTATGGGGTTTTTTTTTCAATAATCCCCTTTCGTCAATAACATCCTTTTAATCAAACTATGAAACTTAAATAAAACCTCAAAAGATTTTCATTAGAAATACCATCAAAGATGCAATGGATCATGAGAGCACATGTCAGGAACAAGGAGACAGCTGAAGAATCAAATATACCATCTATTTCTGATTCAAATGTGCTAAATCCAACCGGTGAAGTGATTTTCATACAGCTCTGATAAAACTTAAGTAAATCTCTCTCTTACTTTTGTGGTTTGAGAATTATGCGGGCTTTCTGAGGTCTAACAATTAAATAAATGAAGTTTTAGATGAAAAGCTGTGTTTGCTGTGCTGCACAATTTTAACATTTATTTAAGTAAAACTAAGCCAACAGGCAAAGGCAGCGTCTGAAGAAACTAACATTGCAGAGTCAATATGACTTAAAAAGTTACGACTTACAAGATCTGCTTGTTTAAACAAAGATTGGCGAGAGTGAGCCTGTTCGCAAAATCCTCACAGGTTGTGTCATATAACTTCACAGGAGGCTAATCGGGCTTTGTGATGATGGGAAATGCTAATATTGTGTAATACGTCTCTCCAATGGGTTATATTTCTGTTGAGTAAGATGACTTTACATGTGACCTAGAGTTTAACATTTACTTTGTTGTTGTTGAGTAAAGGCAGCTTTAGGTGTTAAAGGTTCAATATGGAATTATTGAATAAAAGCTAAATATTGTCTTAAATATACCTCCACCGGGTGCTTAGAGGTGTGCATAATGAAGGTGCAGTATTTCCTTTTAAAGCTATAGTTTGATTAAAATATAATCAAATATTAATTTTGAAGGGCACAACACTGGATTCATGTATATGTCTACCAGCCAATAGAGGGCACCATTGTGGGTTACCAAACTGTGGAAAATGGTGGACTCTGCAATTCAAGCAGCTACTTCTGTCCGCTTGTGTCTAGCAGCTGTTTCGGGCCGGGAGACTAGAAAAGCTGGGTGCCCGCCTCACTGGGGTGTGCTGGGGAGGATGGAGCGGCAGATTTGCGGATCTCTGATTGCAGGGCCGATGCTGTTAACTCATTCATGAGGTGAACAAATCCGCATGTAAACCTCTTATCTCTATTAAGGTAGCGCGACTCGGGGGTTGCGAATGACCACAGTCACCAATTCTTGTCATGTGTCCTGCCCATGTATGTCTGATCTCTGAATTGTGTGTACTGAAACTCTAATTTCCCTCTGGGATTAATAAAGTATCATTGATTGACTGATTCACTGCCAGCATTTTTCAGCATTTTCACTGTTTTTTAAGAGTCACAGAACGTTGATAGTTTTATTACATTTGCAGTGGTCTTTGGTAGGATTGAATGCCTTGTAAGTCATACTCTGGGGAAAAAAGCTCTGGTGCATCTGTTTCTGCACAGGGAATTCAGCAAGAGGGGAAAGTCGCTTCAGACAGCAAGATTTTGACAACACAAGCCAAGAGGAGTTCTGCGGTGTGTTAAAGTTGCTAATGCTAATGATTAGTTCCTACTAGTCGAGACATTCTCAGCTGATTTCTAGACGCAAAACCAAAAACATCCTACCCTGTTGAGTCAAGATGGGTGAGTCCATGAATGTTAAGTGACAGTGTGACGTAGATCTGTCAGGCTTTTCAAATCCTAGAGTTTCACCATCTACTTTCTATCAGAAGCTAATGCAGGAGCTAGGTGTAGGAGACTATTTTCACTACCAAACAGCCTGCATGTTTAACTCATAGTGACCAATCATTTTCCTAAATCGTAAGTTAAAACAGTGGATGACTACTTTAACACCTCAAATCTAAATGTTTATTTAGACAATCTGTGATCGTCATCTTCAACATTTAGCAGAAAAGTATGTTTATAGTTGGGTTTAACCTTAAAGGGAATTTATGAAAGAGCACAGTTTAAGAAATGTCTGTTTCCATACAAATGATGTGTTTTAGCAAGAATGCTGCCCAATCTGTCATACAAGAGGATTTAATTTCTTGAGCCTGAAATGTAAAACCTTATATTTAAAATACAAAAAGCTATATTCATGCTCCATAATTGCAGGTTTCCTCAAATGCTGCTATTAAAAGCATTCAATCTGTCAGGAGAAATAAATGCATTCACTTTGGCAGGAAGAACGTAATGACTTTCGTATAATTTATCATGTAAGGTTTTTCATTGACCCATTTTTTTTCCGTAGATCACAGAATTTCTTCTTGTCTAAAACATGCTAAACATGATTTGCATGTTTGTTGTGAGTTGGCTTCTGTGGTTTGGAGGCTTTTGTGTGCATTCAAGAATATGTAGTGGTGTTGTGGCATGAATGTCTAAGTTTACATTTTGTTGCATCACTTCAATGTCGGCAACAGAGAAGATCATTTAAATGTGTTTTTGCACATCTACTTTCCCGAGCTGAGCAGCAAAGTTTTGCTGTAATCAGTTGTCCCCCCCCCCCCCCCCCCCCCCCACTCAGCTGCAGTTTCACACATACACTCAAACACATACACAGCATGTCCTAAGATGCATCCTGTCCTTAAAGACAGAAGTGGCGGCGAGTTTGCACTGAGGTCAACGCTATTTTGAGAGCAGACAGTCGGACTCCAGGAGCCGGTGGAGAAAACGACAGACTGACACAGAGGAGACGAGTGAGGGAAGCCTGGTAAACTGAAACCCAGGAGTCCAAGTCACATCACACACAGGCATGCATGCATTTTGGTCTGCATAGATGTGTGTATGTGTGCAAGGGTGTGTGTACAACCCACTTTCTAAATTAAAATTTTCCATCTGTGACAGGAATGTGGCAGATGTGTATTTTTGCAGGCTGACTACGAGGTGGTACAATGGCTCTGTTCAAAATGAGATCCCTAAAATACTGAAAGGTTAAAGAGGGTGAACTGACTTTTCAAAAACAAAGTAGACGGTAGGAACATTGCAAGACTTAAAATGTAGTATAAAAAAACAGCTGTGGTCATTCAGCCATCAGAATAAGTGTAACAATTTTTTAAAATTCAGATGGTTCCGGTATCAGCATGACAAGAAGTAATTGTTACTAATCCGATAATTCAAGGGTTGAGTTTTACATGAAAACCAAAGTAATGAGGTTGTATTTTAGGCATCGGATATCTGAAATTTTGAAGTAAATGTAAGTTACTGTTGAAAGTTTGAGTGAAGGTCCTGTTGTGATGGATGCTGCTGCAAGGCCAAAAAATTACCCTCAGACTGATTAAAGAAAAGGACTCATATTTGAATTGGTGGCATTTAAAAGTAAAAGCTCAACAGGGATTACAGCCGTGTATGAGGACCACTCAGAAAGAAGAAAAACAAGAACATTGATATTAAAATTCCAAATTTTAAGAAAATAATCTAAAGAAACTCGGATGGAAAGATTATCATAAACTAAAACAGCAAGGATGCAAAGGACTAAAATGTCCAAAGCCACATGTAAAAGAGCTACTCTCCAATTGCATTATTACCTGTTATTTCAGCTGGCAACTTTATGTTGTTTCTAAGTGTTAATCTCCTCTGAAGAAGGTACACTGGTGTTCTGCTAAGCTGCGTTAGCTTCTTGGAGAGGGCCATCGGCAGGCACACTGCTGCCAACCACTAAACATTCTCTCTCTCCTGTTAATAACGTTTGCTTTCTTAACATAGAAAGTGCTACTACTAGTTCATCTGGTGTGTGTGTGTGTGTGTGTGTGTGTGTGTGTGTGTGTGTGTGTGTGTGTGTGTGTGTGTGTGTGTGTGTGTGTGTGTGTGTGTGTGTGTGTGTGTGTGTGTGTGTGTGTGTGTGTGTGTGTGAATAAAGTAAATAAAAAAATTTCACACCCTGCTCATGTTTTCAAGAACACTGTTGTGTGCAATAGATTCTGTTTTTGCATGAGTTGTGTTACAGTAGTGTACATGCAGAATTTTCTATAGATTTATACTCTTCATATGAAACTCATAAATCTAAATGCCTAATCCTCTGCAGAGATCTAAGAAGATCAGTAACTGTAAAGTTTCTAAAAAAATGGGCAAATTGGCAGTTATGAAACAAAGAACCTTCTCACAAATGTGTGTGCTCTGTCTTCTCAAACCCCCAGTGAGTCACAGCAGATGGCTGCTCATACTGATCCAGGTTCTGCTGGAGGTTTCTTCCTGTTAAATTAGAGTTTTCCTCTCTGCTGTTGCTTCATGCTTACTATAGGGACTGTTGTAAAGTCTTAGCCTAGTGAACTATTATTTAGTCTGGCTTGCCAGGCTAGTAAAGTCTCTGACACAAGTGCATTCTGCTGGGTTTCTTTCATAGGAAACTTTTAACTAACTGGCATAAGAAACGGAACTCAGTGCACTGATATGTAGGTTAAATTGGAATGTTTACTTTGTAAAGTGCCTTGAGCTGACTCCTGTTGTGATTGGCGCTATATAAATAAACCGAACTGAATTGTAGTAACTTTATTGATCATCAGTGGTTATTTTCATGGCCTGCATGATCATTTGAAGGATTCTAATGCAAATAAAATCTAGGACATTTGGATATCACTAATAGGATGCAACGTGAGTTTTACAGCAAGAAAGTATGTTTCATCTTCTTTGTTTATTTTCAGGTCAGATTACTGTATATGCTCGAGACTCTTGTTGTTCTATCATGTGAGTGAAACTCCAATGTGTGCTTGTTTCTATTCAGCCTCAGAGGATTTTCCTGTCTCTGCAGGCAGAGGTAGAGTTCAGCAGATGGCACAGTTCACTTGCATTAAAGACGCTAATCCTGAGATGGGTGGTTTAACCTCAAAGACAGCCTTTCAAATACCTTTGACTGCCTGTTTCCTGCATATTGTTTTCACCATGTTTTGGGTTCTCTGCTGTATAAACTGGAAAAGTACAGGATTCAAAGCCAAAACGTTTAGAGCCAAGAGTCCTGCCACCACAGTCCTGATTTTAGTTGGAGTGTTTGACAAAATCCCTCAGACTTTTTTTAGGGGGAACGGTTTTAGATAACTTTAAAAACATGCAGCTATTAAGAATGACTGTCACATTTAGGGTTTGAATACATGCAAAAGGGAAAGAGTAAAGGTCCATATTTACTTTAACATAAAAAAATAAGATAACAGAAGCTAATTCTGTGGCTTTAGCTGGTTTAATGAAGCTTTTAAGCTGAAAGCCAAACTCCTGTAAAGCATTTTAATGGTAAGAGCGTGATAACTTTAGCAACATCACTAAAACAATGACATTAATTGCCTTAATGACCAAAAACGGTGAAATGAACTGAAGATGGAATAACGCAGACGCTTGTTTACTTTAATAGGAAAGAACTGAACAAATATTTATTCCTCCTAATTCTGTTTATGTGAATAAATTCACTGTATATAGAGTCCTAATGACTAAAAGGCAGTTGTGCTACCTCTATTAAGGGTATTATGTTAGTAATACAGGAAAAGCATGCTGGGAGTTCTGTTGATAAATTTTTCAGTCGGGTTAGAGGAAATGAACTAAGGCAGGGAGTCAGCTCAAGCTGAATTTTATTTTTTCAAATATGAATGATTTGAAAATCTATGGCATAAATAAAACGTACCCTTCCAATCTGGGTATTTTCTTTAATCTGCTAAATCCCTTCTTTGTATATCTATAACACGATTAATGTCGCAAAATGTGCTCTGCACACTGCCAGCTTTTTGTTTTGCCTCGTGATCATTAAAAAGGGCTTCTGATAATCTACCTAAGCATGCACAAAAATCACTTCAACTCATATACACTGTGTTTTAGCTGAGTTCTGCAGAACACAAGCTGCCGACGCAGAGCAAAGCAAAGTCATGCTGCAGAATAACAGACTCACAAAGGAGATGCAGGAGCAATGAGCTGAGTGTCTGCTTCATATGCTTTGAATTTCAATTTGTCTCTGATGAATACAGGGCCATAAATGCTCTCAGTGGGGTGCACCATGCCATTAGAAAACTACGGTCGATGATTGATATAATTAGGAGCAATGGACCGGTCAGCAATTATCATACCGAGTGGAGTACGATCTGACTTAATGTCCAAGGCATTTTCTTTAAAAGTATGAGAATTTCTGCCTGCAAACGTCCTTTTGAATATGCTGAGATAATAAATGTACTGTACATTATTTAGTCGACAGATTATAGTTCACGATTTACCGATCGATCTACAATCCAACCCTCATTTATGATCACAAGCTTTGGGTAGTGACAGAAGGAATATCACAGATTCAAGCGGCCGAAATTAGTTTTTTCCACAGGTGACTGGGCTCTCCCTTAGAAATAGGGTGAAAGACTTGGTCATCCAACAGGGACTCGGATAGATCCGCTGCTCCTCCCCGAGAGGAGCCAGATGAGGTGACTCCAGCATCTGGTTAGGATGCCTTCTGGATGCCTCCCAGGTGAGGTTTACTGGGTACGTCACAGGACACGCTGAAGGGACTATGTTCCTCGGCTGGCCAGGGAACTGGAGGAGTTGCCCCATGTGGCTGGGGAGAGGAAAGTCTGGGCTTCTCTGCTTAGGCAGCCGCCCCATGACCCCCATCAAAATAGATGGATGGATTACAATGAGATACTGTACTATTTGTTTCATATAGAAATTGTAGTCATGACCAATCCATTGCAGATTTATTTAAATAGCACATTTAAAAACAGCAGGGCAGTGGACCAAAGGGCTTGACATACAATTAAAGGAAACAAGATAAAATCGTCGAATTAAGAGGCTGAAAAAGAACTGAGTAAAACAACACGAGGGAAATATCTGGTAATTGCTAAAAACTTTAGTAAAATCAACTAAAAGAGTGCCAAAACAACATAAAAATACAAAAAAAATATTAAAAAGAGAGAACAAAGTACTAAACAATAAAACTTGTAAACAAAACACCAGCTACAGTCCTGTCCATTGGATCAAGTACAAAAAGCAATGGCAAAGTAATGGGTTTTGGGACCAGATTTAAACAGATCGATAGATGTCACCAAACAAATTAAGAGTGGTAAGCTATTCCAAAGCTTCGGAGCAGCGTGTACAAATGCAGGTTCACCAAGAGTCTTGTACCGCAGTTTTCAAACACACAGCAAGAGTTTCTCAGCCGAGCGAAGAGGCCTAGAGTTTGGCACGTTTGCTAACGGGCACTCACAGGCATGAGCATGTCACCCCTGTGTTGACTTATCTGCACTGGATCCCAGTTGCTTTTAGAGTTTGTTTTAAAATATTGGTGTTGGCGTACAAATCGTTGAACAGACTGGCACCTTCCTATCTAGCGGCACCTGCTTGTGCCGTATGAGCCAACTCGCCAGTTGAAGTTGGCTGACCAGCACCAGTTGGTGGCTTCAAGAACAAGGCTGAATCTGAGAGGAGATAGGTCCTTTTCCGCTGCTGCGCCTGGAATTTGGAACCAGCCATTATTAGATGGGCATCTTCTCAGTTTGTTTTGAAGTCGCTCCTCAAGACTCACTGTTACTCACTGGCTTTTAACACTGACTGATTATTCTTATCCACTCCTGTTTTAAGCAGTGTTGTGTTTTATTTATTTTACAATGTTTTGTATATTTTAATATATTATCCATGTTTTTACTGTTTTTATTCATGTCAGTATGTTTTTATCTGTGTGTGAACCACTTTGGTTGACAGTGTTGTATATAAAGTGCTATACAAATAAAGGTGGATTGGACTGGATATAGGAATTGAGGAGTTCTGCTAGGTAACGGGAGCCATGTTATGTATGATTTTGTTAGTAAAAAGAAGATATTTGAACTTCACTCTGTAAGTCACTGGGAGCCAGTGCAGCTCAGCTAGAACTGGGTGATGTGACAATATTTCTTTGTTCCAGTGAGGAATCTGGCAGCAGCGTTTTGGACCTTCTGAAGGCAGCCAGTCACTGTCTCATTCACACCAGTCAAAAGAGAGTAAGCATAATCAAGCCTAGATGTATTAAAGGTGTGAATGATGGATTCCAGATGTTTTTGTTTCAGGATGTTATTAAGAAGCATAACAGGACTTCACTGTGTCTGTCTGACTAGTGACAGATCTGTATCCAGTTTACCCCCAGACTGATCACCATGGGTTTGGGATTCCCAAAGTGTGGTGCACGCACCCCTGGGGGTGCGCGAGCTGCTGCTAGGGGGTGCGCAAGGTGAAAAGTGTAATGGCTGCGGAGCTCAGAGAAGTCTGTCATATGTCACCATTAGCGTAGCCAGAAACTCATTTGTGGGTGGGCCTAAGAAAAAGTAAGTGGGCACAATAAATGTAATTGAAAACAAGTATATTTTTGCGCGCGCGCGTGTCCTCCGCATGTGCCCTAGCTTCATAATAACAATGCGCCGAGCTTCAGCACTCTAGCCTGCACACGCCAATATGTTTCGTCGCGCGCGCGCATGTCCTCCGCATGTGCCCTAGCTTCATAATAACAATGCGCCGAGCTTCAGCACTCTGGCCTGCGCACGCCGATATGTTCCGTATTTGATCATTTTTAACGATGTTGGAGAAATCTGAAGGTGGTGAGTCATTCTGGCAGATTGTAATAAACACCCTGTCTCATGCAGGTGTTCTGACATTGTAAACCTCACACACAGAACATTGTGGATGTAACAAAATAACAAGAAATGATTCCCATTCAGGCTATTGACAGCGCGCTGAATATCTGAAGTTCAGAGTGCGTCTGTCAGAGGTCAGACGCGTTCCGGCTGAACCACGGCTCACGGGTGCACAGGTGAGCACATCTGGGCTGGGCAGAAGTCATTTTACACTATTGGTTTAAATAGTGCGAGACACGGTGACTTGAGCGGCTGTGCCGCGCGCGCGCACACACACAGATTCAATAAGCGCACACGCTGCTTTAACTACGGCGCGCCGTCAGACTGAAGGCAGAAATGAACGCTGCCTCCACCGAGATAAAAACTTTTAAGAGGTTATTTTTCATTCAAGGTCAAATTAAGATATTAGCTTCTGGGATGAGTCGGGTCCGCTCCAGCCAGTGACTCCTCATGAACCTGACCACATCTCATGTTACTGCAGCATTTGTTATTCCAGTCCGCATGACAGCGGATCACAGATTCAGCCACACCATAAAACAGCAATAAGTCGGTCTGAGGTAAAAGTGAACATCATGGCTATATCTTGTCCCCTATTGACATTTGATTACGCACAAGTAGGTGATCAGCTCAGGTTTACGCGGAGCAGAAGGAAGGAGAGCGCTCTGGCCGCACAGGTTAAACGTTCCTACTTTAAGAAAACCATTAAATTGCATTGTTGATGTGCTACCTGGGCACTCTAAATATTTATTTAAAATGAAATCAAAGGAAATTGTAATGGTATCGAATGTTTATTAATTACTATTTAAAAAATGAAAGTGATGGGGAATTTTTTTAACCCTGTCTGTTTAGCTTGACATCTGATATATATATATATAATATATATATGTATATATATATATAAGCCATGCCCCGATGTGGGGGCTGGGGGGGGGGGGGGGGGGGGGGCCTCGACATGGTCGGGACATAGAAGGGGGTGTGCGGCTAAATACGTTTGGGAACCACTGTCCTAGTGGATCTATAATTAAACGGCTAAACTAGTAGTAGCACATTCAATGTCATGGAAAGCAAAAAGTTATCAGGAGATAAGGGAGAATGATTAAGTGGTTAGCAGCAGTGTGCTAGTCGATGGCCCCCTCCATGAGGCCACCACAGCTCAGCAGAACATCATTGTAGCTTCTTCTGGGGAGAAAAACACTTAGAGAAAAAATAAAGTTAACAGCTGAAATAGCAGGAAATAATACAGTTAAAGAGCAGACTGTAGAAGAAAGCAGTAGAGTTTGAAAAGTGGTCAGTGTATCCTCCAGCAGTCTAAGCCTATAGCAGCATAACTACAAAGATAACTCTGGATGACCTAGCCATTTTAGATGGAGGCATGTTGGAGGCAGGGCAAGGGAGAGCTGTCTTTACCGACTGTACACTCCAACTCCCTCTACTCCCCCACTTGTCCATATCTAGGCTAACATCAGATTTTAACCATAGGCCCAATCAAATAAAAATGTTTTAAGCCTATTCTTAAAAGTAGACAAGGTGTCTGCGTCACGGAGTAAGGCTGGGAGCTGGTTCCACAGGAGAGGAGCTTGATAACTAAAAGATCTGCCTCCCATCCTAATTTTAGATATTCTGGGAACCACCAGTAGACCTGCAGTCTGAGAGAAGAAGGATCTTAAAATCTATTCTGAATTTAACAGGTAGCCAATGTAGGGAAGCTAAGACAGGAGAGATATGACCTCTTTGTAATTCTTATCAGAACTCTAGCTGCAGCATTTTGGACAAGCTGAAGACTTTTAACTACATTATGTGGACTTCCTGAGAGTAATGCATTACAGTAATCCAGTCGTGATGTAATTAATGCATGAACTAGTTTTTCAGCATCACTCCTGGAAAGGATGCTTCTAATCTTAGCAATATTGCGAAGGTGGAAAAAGGAAATCTTACAAACCTGTTTAACCAGGGATTTGAATGACATGTCCTGGTCAAAGATAATACCAAGGTTCCTTACTTTGTTCTCGGAGATTAATGTAATGCCATTCAGGTCAGGTGATTGACTAAACAATTTCCTTTTCTGGATTTCTGGTCCAAAGATGAGAACTTCCGTCTTGTCTTGATTTAAAAGCAAAAAGTTTAGAGTCATCCATTTTTTTATGTCCTCAAGACAAGCCTATAATCTACCCAACCGATTAGGTTCATCAGGATTAAATATAACTGAGTATCGTCAGCATAACAGTGAAAGTTATCCCATGCTGTCTAATGATTTTACCAATTGGGAGCATATATATAGTAAAAAGAATTGGTCCAAGCACTGAACCCTGTGGTACTTCACAAGTAACCCTGGAGTATGAAGAAGATTTGTCATGTACATTTACAAAATGAAATCTGTCAGACAGGTAGGATTTAAACCAGCCTAGCACTGTTCCGTTGATCCCTACAACATGTTCAAGTCGTTCTAAAAGAACATTGTGGTCAACTGTGTCAAAGGCAGCACTGAGATCTAACAAGACTAGAACAGACACACAATTCATATCTGAAGCCATGAGAATATCATTTGTAACTCTCACAATGCAGTTTCAGTGCTGTGATACTCTCTAAAACCAGACTGAAATTCCTCAAACAGAGCATTAGTGTTTAAATGCTTACATACTTGGATGGCCACTATTTTCTCCAGGACTCAGTGGCGGAGCTTGATATGTGCAACATGTGCGGCCGAACAGGGCGGCAGTCTGCAGGGGGCACATTTAATTACCTTTTTTTTTTCCCCCATCAACCGATACATCAACAAAACATAGAAATCACATGTTCTTCATAATAATAATAGTGATGAGTGATGATAATAATAATATTTCTGTAATAAAAGCACAACAAAGTCATTGTTTGCGTTTATAATGTGATTTTATTGCACCCCCTTGTGTCCGCCGCGCCTCTGTAGTGCGCTCTATATCGCCCTTCATCAGGTGGGGGGCAGAGGGATCTCGGAGAGTGATGATGGAGGGATACAGGTACCGTTTCACATATCACCACTCACAAACATAATGGAGAAGAAACGGTCGAAGCAATCTGGTGCCCAATTTCGGAAAAAAAGAAAAGAAGAGGAGGAGAAACGAGGAAAAGATGCAGGTATGCATCTCTTTATTATTTGGTTGGTATTTTTCCCGCCTGTCCCCAACTTATTGATTAACTAACCTCTCTAATCTGTACGTTTTGCATGGTGCTATGATGATCCCTTCAAATGTCTTTTGCTAGCTTCTTACGTTGCATGTATTTAGACGGCAGCGGGCCGCTGGAGGTGCCCTGCTAGTAAGATCCTGTTTAAACTGTAAACTGCCATAAAATAAAAACTATCATAGCTAGAGCGGTCTTTTTTTAGCTGAAAGTTGAGACTGTCTCGCCTTTCAGCACTGTACAAGTCGATGATGTCATTGTGTTGCGTTAAGTGTGCTGCACAGCACACCGCGGCTATGTTAACTCACAGTGACCTTGAAGCAGCATGGGAGAGTTGAAGAATTTAACCAGTTAAAATGGATTCATGGATTTTTAATCAATAGTTGTGGCTCCTCTGGTCATTTAGTTCTTTGTGTGCCGGAGACATTTGCTGAATAAGGAAATAAAAACTTAAAATGACAAAAAAATTAGGGAAAAACACTTGTTTTGTATTTTATCAATTACTAATGATTAATAGATTGTTGGTATTTTAACTTTTGGTAAAGGAAACACACACAATTTCCAGGCAGCCCCAGTCTGGAGAAGTGATGGTGACAACAGCCGTTAAAAATAAATAATACTCTGAGGTTTTTAGGAATACTTTGTACTTTTACTTGAGTATTTCTCTAACACCAGTACTTTTACTTGTAAATGAGTAATATTTTAGCAATGTAACAGTACTTGTACTTGAGGACAGATTTTCAGAATTCTTTCCACCACTGCTGAAAACCGTAAATGCTCATTGTAACATGTTAATTAAAATGCTTAAGCAACAGACGTGACATGAAGATTGTATTGTTTGTTTTATGCAACATCAGGAGCCCTACACAGATATTTTGGGATGACATCAGCTGCCACTGAGGAACAGCCATCTACCTCCACTGCTCATACCAACAGGCCAGTATTTGAACTCGAGGAGGGACAGTCTGCTGGCACCACATCTCCCCAGGAAGATACTTTAGGTGGGTTTTGCACATGTGTGTGTGTCCAGCAAACATTTAGCTATAGACATTTAAATAGTATTTTCACAGAATATGGGAATTGTTCCATATAGCAATGTGGTGAGTAATGCTTGCATTTTCTGTCAATAGAGAGACCTACCAGTATATGTGAACTTGATGAGGGACAGCCAGCTGCCACATCTCCCCAACAAGATATGTCAGGTAAGTTTTGCACAAGTGTGTGTGTGTGTCCTGCAAACATTAGAGAAATTTGAATGTCACATATTGTATTTTAATAGAATATGTGAAATTGTCCACATAGCAATGTGTTGAGTTACGCTTCTGTTTTCTGTCAATAGAGAAGCCTGAATGATCAACCAGTGAGTCCCATTGAAGGTGATGATGAGCCTCTTTCTTCAGACCCAGCCAAGTGGCCATCACCAATCACCGACAGCATACGCACAGAGCTAGTTCGAAGAGGACCTACCAAGGTGCCAACTACTTTCATATTTCCCAGGAATGAAGGCCATGGCAGGTGTTGTCATCATCACTATTTCAGTAGAACTCTGACAAGTGGTGAGAAGGTGGCCAGGAGCTGGATGTTGTATTCAGTTAGCAAACGTTGTTATATATAATACACTCCACGCAATTTGAAACAAAGTTGTAGGTGTAATTTTTTTTCTTGTGTGTGTGTGTGTGTGTGTGTGTGTGTGTGGTGGGGGGGGGGGGGGGGGGGGGGGGGGGGTCACGGGGATCTCGCACAGGGCGCCATTTAGGCCAGCTCCGCCTCTGCCAGGACTTTGGATAAAAATGGAAGGTTAGATATTGGTCTATAATTCATTGGGTCATCTGGATCCAGAGAAGGCTTCTTAAGTGAAGGTTTGATTGCAGCAACCTTAAAATCCTGTGGTACATACCCATTTACTAAGGATAGATTGATTATATCTAGAATGGGGGCAGTAACCAAAGGAAATGCATCTTTAAATAATTTGGTTGGGATTGGATCCAAAATGCAAGTTGAAGGTTTAGATGAAACTAATATTTTTGATAACTGAAAGCTCAACTGGATCAAAACGGTTCAAGCACAGATGAGGTTCTACAGTTAGCTCTGATGCTGCCTCACTTACTGATGAAGAAGAAATCGCATTAGGGAGGATGCTAAAGATTTTGTTTCTAATAGAATTAATTTTACTTGTAAAAAATCCCATGAAGTCATTGCTGCTGAGGGCTAAGGGAGTAGATGGCTCAGAGCTATGATTCTGTGTAAGTTTAGCAACTGTACTGAAAAGAAATTTAGGATTATGCTTATTCTCCTCAATTAATGCTGAGAAATAAGCAGTTCTGGTTTGTCAAAGCTTATTTTTATAAAGCACAAGACTATTTTTCCAGGATAGGTAGGCCTCCTCATGGTGCGTAGAGCGCCATGTTCTCTCCAATTTCCTAGAGTTTGGTTTTAAGGCTCGTAAATGAGAATTAAACAAGGGAGCCAACTTCCTGTCCCTAATTACCTTCTTTTTTAAAGGGGCAACATCATCTAATGCCACACGTAAAGAGGAATTAACATGATGAACTAAGGCATCAATTTGTGAAGGGCTAGAACTGAAAATATTGCCCTCTGCTACGTTCCTCTGAGATGCTGAGGACAGTAAAGATGGAACAGTTGATTTAAAAGATGCAACTGCGTTGTCAGATAGAGACCGACTATAGAGAAATTTACTTTCATGTCTCGAGAACTCAGTTATAAAAAACTCAAAAGGTTATCAGAAAGTGGTCCGAGAGGACTGGATTATGTGGAAAGATCGTTATTTCCTCACACTCTATGCCATAAGTCAGCACAAGGTCCAATGTATGATGGCAGGAGTGGGTGGAGCTGTGTATTCTTTGAGTAAAACCAATTGACTCTAAGATATTACTAAAGGCTAGATTGAGGCAATCATTTTCAATGTCCACATGAATATTAAAATCCCCCACTACAATGACCTTATCAGTATTTAGCACCAAATCAGATAAAAAATCAGAGATCTGATCCAAAAACTCAGAGTAAGGGCCTGGTGGACGATATAAAACTACAAACAAGAGTGGTTTTACAGTTTTGCAATCTGGATTAGGAAAACTAAGAATAAGATGTTCAAACGAACTGTAACTATTAATCTGTAAGGGACTGATTAATAAATCAGAATGAAAAATGGTTGCTACTCCTCCTCCTCGCCCTGTACTTCGAGCAATATGATGATTTAAATAATTTGAAGGAGTCGACTCATTTAAGCTAACATAGTCCTCTTGCTGCAGCCAGGATTCTGTGAGAGAGAGCAAAGAAATCTGATTATCACAAATCAAGTCATTAACTAACAAAGTCTTAGAAAAAATGGATCTAATGTTCAACAACCCACATTTAATTTTTCTAGTTTTCTGCTCAGTTGAATTTGTTCTAATATTTATGAGATTTCCATGATTTGCTTTATTAAGCCTGATATTTAATCTGTGTGATTTTGGCCGTGGGCAGGACACTGTCTCTATGGGGTAGTGGGTGGGTAACACTACAGAAGCTGCAGAGGGGTGGGTTAAACTATGACTCTGCTTCCTGGTCTGGACCCTGGGTAGTCATGGAGGACTAATAAAACTGGCCATGTTCCTAGAAAGAAGAGCTGCTCCATCCAAAGAGGGATGGATGCCGTCTCTCCGCATCAGACCAGGTTTTCCCCAAAAAGTTTTCCAATTATCAATGTAGCCCACGTTGTTTTCAGGACACCACCTAGACAACCAGCGGTTGAAGGACAGCATGCGGCTAAACATGTCGTCACTGGTCCTATCAGGTAGGGGGCCAGAGAAAATCACGGAGTCCGACATTGTTTTGGCAAACTTGCACACCGAAGCAACATCAATTTTAGTAACCTCCGATTGGTGTAAACGGGTATTGTTACCGCCAGCGTGAATAACAATCTTACTGTATTTATGCTTATCCTTAGCCAGCAGTTTCAGATAAGATTTAATGTTGCCCGCTCTGTTAGAAACGTGGACGGGTTGGAGGTGGCCCACAGGCTGAGTTCTATGCTTCCTGCGTACCGTCATCCAGCCGGCCTGAGGTCCCGGGTGCTCGGGTTCTGCTGGAGGATCGCTACGGGGTGGTTCTGAGCTAGTTAGCCCTGCGCTAGCTAAGTTGCTACGGCTGTTTACGGGCTTTTCAACCGCGTGGAGCCGGGCCTCCAATTTCGACACCCTCGCCTCCAAAGCTACAAAAATGCTACATTTATTACACGTGCCATTATCACTAAAGGAGGCAGAGGAGTAACTAAACATCTGACAAAGAGAGCAAGAGATAGGAGACAGAGAAGCAGAGACAGAAGTAGCCATAGCCGTGCTGAGGCTAAGCTAACTGGACGAGCAAACTGTTCAACACCAAATAAACTGCGTGCAAACTCAAATGGTTCCCTAAAAGCTAGGTGGAACAACAGAAAATGTGTGTTTTAGCGTGCTTTTGTGCTACAATAACTCAGAGACATCCTAGTACAGAGAAATTAAGTCAGTTTTAGCGAGCCCCAAACACCAAACAGCTACACGTAGTGCAACACTGAAAACAGGAAAAAGGAAACGCCTTACCGCCAGGGAGGGGCTGAAGGATTCAATGTCCGTGACCAAAAAGACAGCATGGAGATTACGGTGACATCATTTATAGAACTGCTTATAAAAAACTTCTTCATAAACTTAATGTCATTTATCACTCGGCCATTCATTTGATCACTGGTGCCCCTTTCACTACTCATGATTGTGATGTGTACTCAGTCGTTAACTGGCCATCACTCCATTCCTGCAGACACATTGGTATCAGTTCATATACAAAATATTCATCGGTAGAACACAGTCATATCTTCGCTAATTACTCATCAATTCCAACAACCAGCGCAATTTACGTTCCAGTAACTTAATCTATATGGTTATTCTCAAAGCTTGCACCTCCTTTGGTCGCTCGTCATTCCAGTTTGCTGCTTCCAACGACTGGATGAGCTGCAAAAATCACTGAAGCTCACTACCTACATTCCATTATCCACCTTCAATAATTCACTGCAATCAATATTTCCGCTGAATGTGCCTGCTTCTGAGTACTTAGACTGTTTAAGTCTGTTTGATTACTATTATATGTGAGAACAGTGTCTTTGTGTCTAACTGTTTTATCTTATGTTGATCTTGTTTGTTTTCATCTTGTCAATCTGTTGCTAATTATGTGTCTTTTGCTGCTGTTTCTTGGCCAGATTGATGTTGTAAATAAGAATGAGTCTTCAATCGACTCATCTGACTGAATAATTATATATATATATATATATATATATATATATATATATATATATAGTAGGGTTTGGTAAATTGAGTGCTTTATGAGCTCAATATATAGATTGCCTTTACTTATGACCAATAAGCTGCGATACTCTATCTAAATATAGAACATCAACCCTGCTTGGTCTTTGTGTGTTTATCAGAAGATTCTAGGATTCTTTATTTATTAAGGGATTGTACACACTTCATTTTGATTCAGAAAAAGAGTCAGGTTTATAAAAGTAGGAATTTATTTTACAAACAATTAAAACATTACAAGTTAACTAACATTTTACTGTGATGGATGGAACTAAAGGTAATGTATGAACCTATGTGTTTCACGCTGAGCAGGAGGAGGTAGGACCCAAAATGCAGAAGCCCAGAACGACTCGAGGCACGAGTAGTTGAAAAAGGTAAAATCCTTTTATTAAGGTGGCAACTGGCAATACAAAATCACTTAGAGATGCAGGAGTGAAATCCAGAAAACTGAAAATCAGGAAGCCAAAAAACAAAAGCTCAGTAATGAGCACAAAGACTAGAACATGACGAGGGACCAAAACAACAATGGACCAACAAACACTGAAGGACAAGACAGGGTTTTTAAACACAGAGGGAGGTGATCAGGGGAACAGGTGACAGGTGTGAGGAGTGAGATCTGGAGGGAAGGCAGGTGCATACAATAACCTAAATGAAGGGAAAGAAACAAGCAGGATGGCAGAAAAACCTTAACCTATAAAACACGGATAAAACTAAACCTAAAGACTGAGGGCAAAAATAAACAACTAATAACTGGATGGATGAGGAGGATACCTGAGGGAAGTCTAGAGAGGGCGGGGGATAATAACAGGACACAAGAGGAGAACCTGGAGTGAGAACAGGAGGAGGCTGGGGACAGAGGGACACAGAACACGATAATGTGTGAATGCGATGTTATCAGAACTTCCGTATCTAGGAAAGCTGAGTTCTGGATGTAAAAGAATTTGGGTTGTGCTAAGTTATGAAGTTGATTATTATCAAAAGCACATCAGATGCTATCTGTGTGTCTTCTTCACCCGTTTTCGGAGACCCTCTTGGTGGATCCGAAGGTCAGAGAGGTCGGATGACCTCTGGAACCGAAGGCTGTAGAATACCGTGGTACCGACTCTTCAGTCCAGAGATGTCTCGAATCACGACAGATGGACGGAACCGCACGTCTGGGACTCTTTAAAGAGTGTAAACAATATCAGCTTGTTCTGCAGGAACTGCTGCAGTATCAGCTTTGCAGGTGCAAAAAGGTTTTGACGACGTGTGAAAAGCTTTGATGGGTTAAAGAGGTTTTTCTTCAGATGGCCGGTCTGAAGCTTTCTCTAGAACTGCTGAATCACCTGAGTGATCTGGTTTTAATGTTCTCATGTTATGATTGTGTAGCCAACCAGAGGTTGACAAGTCTGAGGAATATTACCAAGAGTCTCAGAAACACACCTTCTTTGATACCGGAGGCTCTGATCTGGGGTAAAGGACTAGCTATGTGTCATGAGTTTATCTTAACCTTACATTGTTCTTATGTGAGTGCAAATGGTGACGACCTTGTCATATTAACATGCTGAAACATTTCAATCTTTCAATGTAATCATAACATAACATTCATTTCAAACTTCAATCATTGAGCACAGATTAATGAAACATTTCATTATATTATAATAATTATAAGAAGCAATAAACAAATGTTTAATGATTATCTAGCTTATAAGTTTTAGAAGTTTATATTTAATTTAGGAAATCCTTCTTTGATTTGGCAACTGATCTGAGCTGCAAGTGTTAGGCATGAAGAATCCTGTAGGACGATAAGGATGGACCTTGAGGAGACAACATTATTGTTGACAATTCGTTATCTGTGTTCAGAGCTGCAGAGAGGCTCTGAGCTCCAGCTGATGGGATGAAGGCAGGCCAATTTAAAGGGAACACATGCAGTCTCGTGCCTCCTTGGAGGCAATCAGCCTGTGGCACTGCTGAGGTGTTATGGAGGTCCAGGATGCTTCTATAGAGCTCCGGGAGTTGACGTCACTTCTCCCGGCATGCAACAGTTCAAATCGAAACAGCGCCATTTGGCAGGCAGAAGCCGGCAGCTAGACTATTTGTTATTGTCAGAAAACTCAATCAAACGGGAAATATGGTAGATTCCTGTTGTGCCCCAGGATGCAGAACAGGCGCGGACGACATAAGGAATGAGTCATCTACAGGATTCCCCAAGATCCGGAGCGCCGCAAACGTTGGATCATTGTAATAAAACGCACTAGTGACCGGGCGAAAATGAAGCTGTGGGATCCCGAGAGTAAAGGATTTTGCTTATGCAGCGACCACTTCATATCAGGTACTTAAACCAACATTTCCTCACCTGTGTATGGTGTTTATTTTAAATGCTTTTATTACGATTCTTAGTGGGCTTCCTAAACTTATTTTGGCGTGGGTTTTTCTGTCTTATTACTCATAGCAGCAAGTAAACATCATGTAAACGTTGCCTCGTGAGTTCTGCGTGCTGCCGTGTACGTGTTTTATGATCACAGCAATTAACCGGCTAAACTGTATTTTATTTTTAAGCAGTGGTTGATCAATTGTCAGATCACACATTGAAGCACTTTGGATTGCTATTATCTGTCTCACCGAGACTACTTACGTGTAAATCTGTTATTTGTCCGTCCATCCATCCATTTTCATCCGCTTATCTGGAATCGGGTTGCAGGGGCAGTAGCGTGACTTCCCTCTCCCCAGCCGCCGGAGCCAGCTCCTCCGGGTAAATCTCAAGGGGTTCCCCGGTCAGGTCCGGTGTTGTGCCGGTAAGAAGCCCGCTCCGACAGCTTCTGGCGTCGGAGCGGGCAGTAGAGTCGAGAGTCCCAGACCTCTCCCCAGCTCCTCCGGCCGGGGGAATCCCAAGGGGTTCCCCCGGCCAGGTCCGGTGTTGTGCCGGTAAGAGGTCCGCTCCGACAGCTTCTGGCGTTTTTAAAAAGTATCCCAGGGGCACGGTAAGGGTCGGAGATGTTTAGTCTATTTAATTTCTGACTATATAAAACAATTTCTTCTGTTTTAAAGTGTGAAGTAAACTCAGACGAAGTAAAATCCAAGCGGATCCCGTTCATGTTCATGGTTACATCCGTGTTTGTTTACCTTTTTTGCATGCCAAAATGGCGTCCACTAACTGAGAGTCACGTGGGGTCCGGAGCTCTATAGCGGCCTTAAGCTCATCCAGAGTGTTGGGTCTTGCGTCTCTCAACTTTCTCTTCACAATATCCCACAGATTCTCTACGGGGTTCAGGTCAGGAGGGTTGGCAGGCCAAGTGAGCACAGCAACACCACGGTCAGTAAACCATTTACCAGTGGTGTTGGCACTGTGAGCAGGTGCCAGGTCATGCTGAAAAATGAAATCTTCATCTCCATAAAGCCTTTCAGCAGATGGAAGCATGAAGTGCTCCAAAATCTCCTGATAGCTAGCTGCATTGACCCTGCCCTTGATAAAACACAGTGGACCAACACCAGCAGCTGACATGGCACCCCAGACCATCACTGACTGTGGGTACTTGCCACTGGACTTCAGGCATTTTGGCATTTCCCTCTGCCCAGTCTTCCTCCAGACTCTGGCACCTTGATTTCCGAATGCCATGCAAAATTTGCTTTCATCTGAAAAAAGTACTTTGGACCCCTGAGCAACAGTCCAGTGCTGCTTCTCTGTAGCCCAGGTCAGGCGCTTCTGCCGCTGTTTCTGGTTCAAAAGTGGCTTGACCTGGGGAATGCGGCACCTGTAGCCCATTTCCTGCACACGCCTGTACACGGTGGCTCTGGACATTTCTACTCCAGACTCAGTCCACTGCTTCCGCAGGTCCCCCAAGGTCTAGAATCGGTCCTTCTCCACAATCTTCCTTAGGGTCTGGTCACCTCTTCTCGTGTAGTGTTTTCTGCCACACTTTTTCCTTCCCACAGAGGTGCCTTGATACAGCACTCTGGGAACAGCCCATTTGTTCAGAAATTTCTTTGTGTCTTACCCTCTTGCTTGAGGGTGTCAGTGATGGCCTTCTGGACAGCAGTCAGGTCGGCAGTCTTACCCATGATTGCGGTTTTGAGTAGTGGACCACGCTGGGAGTTTTTAAAAGCCTCAGAAATCTTTTGCAGGTGTTTAGAGTTAATGAGTTGATTCAGATGATTAGGTCAATAGCTCGTTTAGAGAACCTTTTCATGATATGCTAATTATTTGAGATAGGAATTTTGGGTTTTCATGAGCTGTATGCCAAAATCATCAATATTAGAAACAATAAAAGGCTTGAACTACTTCAGTTGTGTGTGATTAATCTAATATATATGAAAGTCTAATGTTTATCAGTACGTTACAGAGAATAATGAACTTTATCACAATATGCAATTTTTTTTGAAGGACCTGTATATATTTTCAAGTGAAGACTGATTGCTGTTTTTGTGGTTCCACAGTGATGAGATCAAATGCTCTGGAACAGACATAACTGATGTGTGACATTTGATTAATGCTGTTCTTTCTGTCTTGTATAATCACAGAATTTGCTCCCACTTCACATTGATTTGCAGCCTGCTATAAAAGGGCTTTGTCAGGGGTCAATGTGGCTTTTACTTCCCAATGAAACTCTATAATAGTGCAAATGAAGATAGAGCAATTGACCTTTCTAGTGACCTGTGGAGCCATTTACTCAATTGTCTCACTGTGTGTGCACAAAGTGGAAATTTTCAGGGGTTGATTCAAAGTCTGCTTACTACTATCATACAGTTTTTCGATAAACTTTGAGACAATGTTGTGTCAGTAATGTTTGATTTATTTGAATTTTTTGGTTATCATTGGTTTAAGTCAAAATCTATTAAAATATTCCCAGGAACTAATTATATCGTAAAGTGTTGAGCTCCAAATACCTTTTCCTTCACTTCAGCTTAACCCTTACTTCCTCTGACACTGTGATATATGTAAAAGCTATATTACTTTTCAAGAAAGAAGTTAGGGAAAGAAGTTAATTAATAAAGCAGAATTGAATAGCTGGCACTGCAGTGTCGGATTGACCTGCACCTTCGGATTGACTCCTGCTCACTTCCTTAACTCTGGCCTTGGCAAGCCATCCTTTTAAGTGACTATATACAGGGTGGGTCATTTATACAGATACACCTTAATAAAATGGGAATGGTTGGCGATATTAACATCCTGTTTGTGGCACATTAGTACATGTGAGGGGGCAAACTTTTCAAGACGGGTGGTGACCATGGTCTTAGATCCAACTTTTGTTTTTTCATACATCAAAAGAAGGGGAAAGAAACAAGCAGGATGGCTTACAAACGTTCTGAAGCACTTTCTGCTGTGCATCTAAAAGAAGTCTTAAAAATAACCAGTAAGCTATAAAGGAACCCAAAATACACAAAAAACATGAGGTGTGTGTGTGTGTGTGTGTGTGTGTGTGTGTGTGTGTGTGTGTGTGTGTGTGTGTGTGTGTGTGTGTGTGTGTGTGTTGAGCCCTCTGGGAGCTCTTATTCTCATCAAACTTATTGGTAATTTCACAAGAAAAACAATGGTGTGCTTAAGTTAATCAGTTAAGGCAAAGAATATTAGAATTTTTATATCCAGCCTTGTTACTAAAATTTTTGTGCCCACTAGGAATTGCTCAGATAAACTGACAGTAATTTCAATGGGGGAAAAAATCATCTTACTGGCCAAAACTGATAGGTTTATGATGGTTTTTGATCTTTGAGTTGACTTATTATTATTATTTATTTGGCTGCTTTGCTGTTTTGAAGCGTCATGTGAGTTGTGTTCAATTTAAGTTTTTTATCCAAAGCGTCTCCATTTTTCTTCCCAGCAGCCAACACAATTCTCAACCTTCGGATTGACTCCTGCTCACTTCCTTAACTCTGACCAAACGTTTAAACTCACTTTCCTGTACCATCGCCTCTGTTAGTGAACTTGGTTCACTTGGTTGTGTAGAACATAAAAGTCAATGACATATTTCATTTGCAACATAGAATATGTGTACGATCATATTCTGACCCCAGGTCAAGCGACACTTTCCACTGACACATTGTTCCAGTTTTGAGAATACTGATGTCCTTGTGTGCTCGGATAAACTGTGACAAAGTCTATAGGTGAATTCTCTTATTATCTGACATTAAATATCTGCTGCTTCAATGTCTCACTACCTGGGAAAATGATCCACTTAATAAATGTCTTGTTTATTTTATTTTATTTATTTTTTAAATCATCAATCAAATTGTTTCTCAAGCTGAATTTTCCTTTCTTCTTTGCTATTTCTGCTGTTAAATCCAGGGGGTAATATCGGCAACTTGAGGCTGAAAACCTTCTGCGCCATAATGAAAGTCATTTTTATCCAGAAAAAATATGTTTCAAAGAACTTTACATTAGTGCATTAAATACTCATGTAATCTGTCTAGTTTTGCAAAGGACAATATGCACATCAACTAATAAATTCCACCACTGTTTGCAATGAAGTTGCTTTAAAATCCTTAAAGAAACATTTCCAGCAAATTAAGATGAAATATTCCCAATAATAAATATGTTTTCACAACGTTTTCTAAGTGTGATTCTAAATAGATAATGTCTTCCTCTGTGTTCTCCCTGCAGTACAGCCTCCACCATCCGAGTTGCATAAAACTCAAACTTTTTCTTAGATTTATGGCAAATAAAGCAGCATTTAGAAGCAAATTGCCTTTCACAAACCTTTGGAAGTCACGCTTCAATAAAACACTCTCCACCCCTAATTTTGGACCTTGAGATAGTTACTCTTATAAATACAAAGGAAAGCAGCGCCGGTCCCACATTATGCTGCAGATTGCTGCAGGCACAAGTTGTTAGCAAATTTGATCTTGTTATATGTTGGAGAGAACTTATTTATGTAAGTCATGCATGCACATTCATATTGAATGAAGGCACACAAGTGCTTCAGAACTTTTGTAAACACATTAGGTTTTCCAAAGCCAGTTTTACTTTGGTTTGGACTCAAAAGCCTGAATATCCATGTTGTCAATCAATCAATCAAAGCTTTATTTATAAAGCGCCTTCCGCAACCCTGTCAGGAAGCCCAAAGCGCTGAACATGGTACAGTTGTAGGTAAATATATTGAATAAATCAACAATAAAAGCAATTGAAATTACAAAATACAAATTACAAAATAAAAATTACAAGATAGATGAAACATTCTGGTACAGGACAAATGTGTGAAACACATTTGGATTGAATGGATGGATTGAGTGAACCAATGAAAACTGTGAGATAAAGTCAACATAAAAGAGGGCCAAAATCAAACATGTTCTGGAAACGCCAAGCGGAGGAGGTGTGTTTTTAGGTGACTCTTAAAGACTGGCAGAGAGGGGGACAGCCTAACTGAGGGTGGCAACTGGTTCCAGAGTAACGGTGCTAGGACTGAGAAAGCCCGGTCCCCACGGGTACGACACCTAGAACGAGGGACAGCGAGCAGGCCTTGGTCAGAGGAGCGCAGAGTGCGTGATGGGGAGTGTTTGTTCAGGAGAGTGGCCAGATGGGGGGACCACCACCCTGGAAGAAATGATAAACAAAGACGAGGATTTTGAATTGTGAGCGATAGCAAATCGGAAGCCAGTGCAGGGAGGCCAGAACCGGACTGATGTGGTCCCGTTTCCTGGTCCCAGTCAGGAACCTGGCTGCACTGTTCTGCACAACCTGTAGGCGATGCAGTGATGACTGACACAACCCTGCATATAGAGTTTTGACACAGTGCCAGAGTGCATGAAACAGCCTCAAGGTCATGCATTCGCTTCTAAACTGTTTACGTTCCAGCAATGAAGACAGAAGAATGAAGAATGAACTCTTTTCTTTTAATTAATCAAAGAACTCTACTTTAATAAAGATAATCCATCAAAGTGTTAGTCAATAATAAGATGTGACCGACCTGTGAAATTAAAATATTAATTACTTTATTATGATCTTAGAAATGACAAGTACTGTGACTTTAAGGATTCCAACAGGACTCATTTCACGTAGTGTTAAAAAGACATAACACATTTCTTCACTGATCCAATCAGAACCTTACAGATCTGAAGGAGGTGTGCTTATGACGGTGTTTGGTAATTTTCATTTGACAATAAACCATAACATCCGAGGTATAAAACTATGCCACATCAGCTGTAACGCCAGTTCAAAGCGTTCCAGAGCAAGCGTCGGAGTGGCCAATCTGACCTTTAACTCTTCAACCGAAAGAACCACGACAAGCTGAAAAATCCAGTTGCTATAACAACCAGCAACAACAGCTCCTTTCAGAATAAAAGCTCCACCGACCCAGGCTGGGTCTGAACAGACGCCAATAACGTGTCGTGTGCCGGAAGTAACTCAAGACAGGTCTGGTCGGAACCGCGGCTTCTTCTACCAGCTCGGTTTCCAAAGAGGGTCCGCTGGACCACGGCATTCCTGATCTACAAGAGGACTTCCACCGAAGGCAAAGGTAGACACAACATGATGGGGTCTCATGCTGTTTCTGAAACTAACCAAAGCTTATTTCAAAACAACATCTTCAGTTCCCGTCAGAACTAATCGCTTCTTCGGATTTGCTGGTTCTGATTACATGACATGTCATCCATTCACCGTCTCATCCATTTTTTAGTTACACTATACATTTAGTTTTGAAGTCAGCCTAGTTTAATTTGTTAGTAATAAAATTCTTAACTTTTAAACTTGACTCTCTCTATTCTGTTGTCTCTGAGTGAATACGTAACAGTTACATAATCTCTGCATTAAAAAGATCCGATCTTCTGGTTAAAATAACCCCCGTAAGGTGGATTTCATGTTTTCTATGGAATTCCACGCCTTACGGCTCATTAAATAAAATATAAGAACCTCTCATTTTCCTTACAAAGTGTAATTATTAGTGATGTGTCGGTCGCGAACGAACCGGCTCTAAGAGCCGGCTCGTTGAAGTGAACGACGGGAGCCGGCTCGTCATTGGGAGCCGTCCCCCCCCCCCCCCCCCCCCCCCACCCCGCCCCGCCTTGGTGAAAGCTACAGGCGATTGGTCAACATGTGTAACTGTGTGTCCAGACTGTCCACACACAGAGGCGGGGAAGAGGGAGGATCATACTCAGACACACAGCAGAGCACATGTGGGAGGAGGGAGACGAGAGGGAATGAGGAGGAGGAAAAAGGCGAGCGAGAGGGAGGAGTGTGCGACGAAGACGGTGAGAAAATGAGCGCCAGCAGTCGGAAAGTGGAGATTTCTTAAAGTGTTCAGTTATTAAATCCATAGAAATGATAAATATTTGATATATTGCTTTTTTTTACATTAGTAAATTATTTTACATATAGTTTTGCATTATTTTGGTTATAAATGTACTCTACGCAACAGAAAATCTGAGGAGCCACTTGGGAGCCAAAAGAACCGGCTCTTTTTGGTGAGCTGAGCCAAAAGAACCGGCTCTCTAAAAGGAGCCGGAATTCCCATCACTAGTAATTATTGTGTAAAGCAGTATTTACTGGGAATGATTCATAAAAATAACAACTAGAACTGAACCTGAGTTACATGGCAATAACTGTTTAAGAACTCAGTAACAATAATACACTTCAACTTACTGTGTAATTACCATGTAAGTGCATAGTAATTAGGGGACTGTAAAAGGAAGAGTTACCGAGAATTATTAGAAGAGACAATTCAAAGAAATAATAGTTCATCTTTTGAAATAGTGTAGTTGGTTGGATGGTGTTTTTTAATTTTTACAAAGTTGATTTTTTTTTTTTTTACTATTTTTAAATGTATTTTTAAATAGTAAATTGGTGTTTTGATGTGCTTTGCAGCTCAAAAGGAAAAACTAATATCGTCATGCTACATTTTGCTTCTACATGAACCAGAGAGAAAAAACTAACATAAGACTTCATTAAGGATAAAGTAATATGTGGGTTTGGTGTAAAAATGACTTCAAACTACAAGAATGTAAGAGAAATAAATGCATCCTGCTCATAATTTGCAAACTAAGAAGGAAAAGTGTAGGAATGATTTGTTTACACAGGCCGGGTTAGGGTTAGAAATGCTCTTCTGGGATATAAAGGTCTGTCTCATCAGATAAAAACAGACATGCTTTATTTTAGACTAACTGAGCTTAATTATAGCGACCTTTTTAGATTTAATTTAAGTTTAAATCTTTTGAATATAGCACCTTCTCGTCAAAGAGCACATTACTCTTTCAGACTTTAGGACATCAAGTCCTCTTGCTTGCAAGTTTGGTACCAGGTAAATGAAGCATCAGACAACAGAAAATACGACATCATTTTCAACATTAACTTGTATGAACCTTTACAAAGACATTATGACATTATTATCTTCCATAATGAGCAGCTTGTTGCATGCTTTCTAGTTTTGTGGTCTGTGAGTTCTGTGGTAAATAAAACAAATAACCCCCCTGCCTACATAAACACACACACACACACACAAACACACACACACACACACACACACACACACACACACACACACACACACACACACTTACTATAATCCCTTATAATATGAATTGATGGTTCAAGTGCTAATAATTACAGTATGACGCAAATTGAAAGAACAATATGGCTCCAAAACCTCCAGAATAGACTCTGATTTACATGAAGAACCATTTGCATTCAAACAGAGTTATTCAAGGAGACATATTAATGACTTTTGTAAGTGATGATAGTTCTATGTTTGATACAAAACACGTTCATGAAATTCTTTACACTATATCTCTCACACTAAATGTTTTCAGCTGTTTAAGTCTTGACAGCTTTTGCTCGGGCTGCTATAAGCCGAGAAGCTCCGATACCCATGTTTGCCGGCTCTATTGCACGTGAGAAGTGTTTGTATGCAAAATTTCTCGTTTGTGACATCACAAACTGGGATCTTTTAAATGGTTTGTTTTAGGCACATACTCCTTAAAATCAAACATTGACAGATTTTTTTCCACATTTGGTGTGTTTATAGAGGCCGTTTGACCCACATGTTGGCACAAAAAGATGCACAAGGATTTTGCATAATATGTCTCCCTGAAGATTTCTGAACTTTGACTGTTTCTGTGAATCCTCTGACATTTGACATGTTTGCTGCTGATGCAAAAAATAATAATAATAATAAAACATCAAAGTGAGTGTGAATTATAGATTTAAAGCTTCAGAATTAAACAAGTTTGTGTTTGAATTGTTTAATTGTTTACAAAAACTATAAAACTGTACACACACACACACACACACACATGCGCGCGCACATATGGTTTCCTCAATTTGCATTAAAAGTCAGGTTTATGATTTTTTTTTACTCTACAACACCTAAAAAATATTAGATAAAAGTTAAAATTTCTCGATAAATCTCTTGAGTGTGTTTTGAGTTTTTAGGTGTGTGTAATTTTGACCTTCTGACACATGCTCATTCACAGCAAGTACTCCTGTTGTACAGATTAACATGATTTAATTCTAATCTTGGGGATTGCAGCATCATTAGCCAGTGATTATGCTGCTAATCGTGACCTCCGTGAGCAGCCTAAGTGGGTTAGTGGTTTCAAGGGTTATTTCTGTCCCTGTCCAGCGTTCTGCTCCATCAGTGACATATGGCACACACATATAAGGCAACACTGCATGAAACGTGATCATCCGGACTGTGAAATCCCTATACATAACCTTTGGAAGTAGAAGGAAAGGAAGTTCCACACTATGTGTCAACTTAGTTGTGTATCCTGAAGACGTCATGTGTTCTGCTTGTTCTTGGACAAAGAAGAATTGTTAAAGTCACACTATGCAACTTTTTCATATTTTAAAATCATTTTCTTGAGCCAGTTTGGACTAAAACAACCCTTTACATGGTTAATGAAATGTCACGCAGACTCCCACCGCTCACTGTGCCCAGAATACTGCGCTTGCAACTTCGGAGTATTCGATCCAGTCCCTGTTGGACTTAATAAAGTGGAGTTGACATGCCAGCGCTGTAGTCTGCTTCCAGCACGTTTCCTGCTTGTGTTAGTCCATGAACACAGTTGATTTGTTTGATTTAGTGGTGAACCAGCCCTGTAGACAGTAATGAAAGCTGAGGAGACATTTCAGCTGTAAAATTAAGTGTCAAAACAGCAAGAAAAGTTTTATTTTTGTTTTTACTAACGGACACTAGGGGGTGCAAAAAGCAAGCCAAAATTACTTTGTATCCCTTTAAGACACATAAAAATGTAGAATTTTTGTTTTTCCGGAACATTTTTGGGATTTGTTTTGTGCTTTAAGCATCATATATCATTGTCATCAGCAAAGAAATCTAAGCCTTCTCTATTAGAGTTGGAAGAAAATACTGATACACTGAAACATCACAATATTCCATGTTGTGATACTGAATCAATATTTCAAAGCAGTATATTGATATTGATTTTATTAAGAATTTACATGCAAACATTTACTGTAATTTTTTATGTGGCGCAATTTAAACTCAGACTGCTAGGTGGCAGCGAATTTTACCACCTTCATTCTGACAGAACAATGAGATCTAGGATGCTGTTGAAGGTTCTCGGTCATGGTAACCCAAAAAGGTTCAAATGAAGGCCACTTGACTTTGAACCCTTTTGCATATCTCGAATGAGTCTTGGAAGTGTCTGGCCTAAGTTTTCTAATTTGTTTCTTTCCTAAAAATTGGGATTTAGTATCATGACATATCGAATTGTCTCCACTGTTTTGTGAGATCGCTATTCTTGCCAATACACACTCCTGACCTCTACTGTAATTCATAGTTGACAAATAAAATCAAAAATAATTCTGAGGAAGGGTGCTGCCATATTGTATTTTTGAAAACCAGAAACTCAGAATGTCCCACCAACTCATGCGCTCACCCTTAATGTGGGTTTTATTGTTTGTTCGATGTTTAATTAAAACTAAACAATATCTTAAAAACAAATATTTGATCAGTGGAAATGTAAGAACTAGATAAATCAGTACAAACCTGGAAGAGCATTATCTGAGACCCATCCATCCATTCTCTTCTGTTTATTCGGGATCAGGTCGTGGGGCAGCAGCCTAAGCAGAGAGGCCCAGACTTTCCTCTCCCCAGCCACTTGGACCGGCTTCCCTGGGAAAATCCCAAGATGTTCCATGGCCAGCTGAGAAACATAAGTCCCTCTAGTGCGAAGATGGATATCAGACTACAATCTAGAAGTAAACTTTTTATTCTTCTTATAAATTGCCAGGTTAATGAAAATAACAAAGCAATGATTTGACAAATGACAATGAATTAATATTTTTATATCACTAAAGTATGAAAAATAAACTAAAATGTAACAAACTGTCTCCCCATTAGAAGCTTTTAACAGCTCTAGCAACTCAGGATAATAGCAGCACTATTTTGACTTATTGCATTAAAAATTAGAGTGTGAACGGCCAAAGTGTGAACTACTAAGACAAATAAAATGTATGTTTTACAACATCCAGACAGCGAAAAAGATGTTTCAGCAGCTGAATACGTTAAATTTGAAAAATAAAAATAAAATAAAAATGGATCATTTGGCAGAAACAGAATCTCACACAGTGTAAAGATGATATCAAGCAGATAAAACCCTGTTTGTGTGGAAGGCTATTTCCAACCAGACACAGGAGTGACAGAATCTGCCGATAAAAAAAAAAACAATCCTCCATATGTGGACGTTTTACAGAACTGGTCATTCCTGAAAGTGCCAAGCAGAAAAACTAAATAATTTTCATAGTAATTTATAAAAGTTCTGATGCTAAAGCTGCTTGTGAGTAAGCTGCAACTCTTTGTTAATCAGACCAAAGTAAGTCTGATCAAGGTCAAGGAGAGGTGTGAAGTAAACTAGTAAAACTCCATCACCCCAGCCAGCCTTGACTTCTATTGTTTCCCATATTGTGCTGCAGAGTTCATAAGTAACACTTGTGTCGAAAAACTCAATTCAACCCTGGTAATCACCTTTTCTTTCTCCATATCATTTGTATTCTGATGACTCTGTGTTTTTTTTTACCATGAAATGTTAATGAATCCCTGTTGTCTGAGCTTTTGTAGACTGCTGATGACTACAATCGCATTGAACACAATCAATTAATCCCCAAAACCTGTCAATACATTAATCAGCCATTTGGAGGCCTATTAGTACTGATCAGAGGCCACTGCTTAGGCCCCATCCAATCAGAGAGACAGAGAGAACCCTGAATCCAGCTGGGCTTCATTGAGCTCACAATCTGTCTCTTTCCACATGCACCTTTTCATCAGTGCTATCGTTGACAGCAGACATCCGAGCTCACACAACGTTTTTGTCTTTTTCACTCGTGTGTTCTTTTTGATTTATTGATGAATCATACAAGTTTTAAAAATGAGACCAAGAAAATGTATAATCCATCGTTAAAGTGGAGATGTTCGAGTGTCTCTGGGTGTTGTTCATAAATGAGGGAAGGAGGTAACAGGAGATCCAAAGGCTGATTGGAGAAGTGTCTCTCCATTCATGAGAAAGCTAGACCGGTATGTTGTGATGAAGGAGTTAAACCATTAAGCACAGCTCTCAGTTAACTTGTCAATCTACATTCAACGCCTTGCTTGTGTTGGGTTGGACCCACTTTTGCCTTCAGAACTGCCTTATTCCTTCTAGTTATAGATTCAACCAGATACTGAAAACATTCCTCAGAGATTTTGGTCCATATTGAAATGATAGCATCACACAGTAGCTGCAGATGTGTTGGCTGCACATCCATGATGCAAATCTCCCATTCCACCACATCCCAAAGATGCTCTACTGCAGGGTTACTCAAATGTAAGGGTCCGAGGGCCTCTTAACAAAGCAACACTGAAGCGCGGGGTGGGCTCATTGCACAAGCGGGCCGGACTTGGCCCGCGGGCAGCCTATTGTGTACCACTTCTCTATTAGATTGAGATGTGGTGACTGTGGAGACCATTTGAGTACAGTGAACTTATTGTCATTTTCCAGAAACCAGTATGAGATGATTCAAGTTTTATGACATGGCACTGGCGGGACGGACATGGTCAGCCAGTTACTGTATATTCTGGCCACTATCCATTGTAAGCTCTAAATTGTGGGGTGGGTTCTATGGTTTTCTTTCAAACTGTCTTTACATGCTATTGGCCAACAAACAACATGACATACTCACTACTACGGATGTCAGTAAGTGAGGCAGTCTGTTATACTCCATCAAAGAAGATGCAAATACTTCCTTTTTTCTAAATAAAGGACTTAGGTACCTCTATCTGCTCTTGACTCAAAGAAAAGCCCAAATCAAAATAATCCAAAGTTGATGCCAAAGCCATTTCAAGTGAGCCATATTTACTTCTCTGCTCAGTCGCAGTAACATAACGCCCACCAACAAAGTGTGGTGATTGGCCCACCAAACCAAAGGAGTTTTGTGATAGGCCCACTAAAGCAAAGGAGTGCTGTGATAGGCCCACCAAACAAACAGAGTGCTGTGATTGGTCCACCAAAACAAGAGAGCGATATGCCTGAACTGTTCTGGATATCAGTGAACGGGGCAGTCTGTTATACTTCGTCAAAGACGACGCAAACTTAAGAGATTGCTTAGTGCTGTGACTGACCAGCCACCAGACTGGCCGGGGCTGCGGAGGTGCCAATGGAGTGTGGCAAGACCATCCTTTTGTGTTGGCAAACTGATGGAATGAGAAAATTCTATTTTTATTAAATAATGCCTTTTATAATATTGAGATCACAATTTCCAGTGTCCAGTGTTTAGGATCTCCACCAGGGGGCGGAAGATGTATGAAATTAGACATCTATTTTTACTCGTTTATTAACACATTCTGTGTAGCAGTTCAAAAACTTTTCCTTTTTCATAATTTTTCTCACTATACGCTACGCTAACTTTTCCTGTTGGTTTCAGATTTTACATTTTCATATACATAAACGGAGTTCAACGCTCCATAGTCCGGCACTATCTTGAAATACTGTAGCTGTTTAGGGACATACAAGATACAATGCTCCACATTTGTGATGTTATGACATCAACGTTCCTTGCTGGTTTGGAAAAATTGCTCTTTCCCCTTGGGTTGCTTGCTCTGCTCTAACTACATGTGATCACTGGATTAAAAGCTTGAAGTCATCTATAACTGTGGCGATGTGTGCATAGCCGCGGATGAGAAGGAGATGAGTGAACTGAAAAGATGTGATCAACGTGGCAGATGCATTAGATGCGGCAGCACTGGAGCGAGAAGTAAGCAGCAGCTACAAATGACCAATCAGACCCGTTCTACATATATTCACAGGACATTAACAGAGGGCTCTCTAATCCCTGGGAGAGACACAAACTGCACGGAGCAACAGAAACGGTAAATAAAACTTGACGGTTGACAGCTGGTGTGTGATGTTTTCACACTGCCTTTTTGATGAGTGTGGGCTACTGTTGCCGCAATACCGACTTTGAACTGCGTGGCGCTAAGGAGTCAAATATTTTTACACATTGGGGCTCTAAGGGAGAAGCTAATCCTGTTAAGGACAAAGAAATACAAATTTAGGTTTTTAGAGCTAAGTGGGTTTGAGGCAGTTTCTGAAATTACAAAATGGTGCCGGAGGAATGCAGAGATGTTTTTTTTGAGTCACTATGGCCATTTAACAAAACAATGTCATCAATTTGCTGCAACGCTGAAGCGGCATCAAGGAGCTTTAAGTCGTTTGTAAGTGGTCAGACTGTGGTGGTAATGTTGTGCAATCATGTCCATTTCACAAACGATTTTGCAATGGGGGTATGGGTTGGACTCTGCACTGCCACAGACTTCCTTTTATCTTGGACATAACTTGCTTTTTATCGTGATCGAAGCTGAGCTCATTACGTTTTTTTTTAAATAAGTCGCTCCTAAAGGCGTCTGTCTCCCACAGTCCTCATGCAGTTTCCGGTGATCTGACCTCTGCCATCCCCATTTATAGGACAGGCAATTACATCAGTATCACCTCCAAAGGAAGTGGAACAAATGCCACAAAATTAGCATATCGCCATGCTGGCATGACGCGTTTATGAGACACACTGTTGCAGTAATATTTCGCTGATTTGCCGGCATGGTGTGTCTTGTAAAAAGGGCTTAAGTCCAGTTTTACCTTTTTTATGTGTAAATATTCAGCAAAGGCTCAGTTTCATAGTTATTTAAGAAAGCCTGCAGAGACTGGCATTCACTATCAGGCAGCTAAAACCTCTCAGTGTCAGAATGATTGATGGATTCAAAGGAAAGTAAAAAAAAAAAGCCTCCATCCATTTTTATACCTGCTGTGTTCTTGTGCATTATTGCAGCTGGTGCTAAGCTGATGCTAAGCAAGAGGCACAACCTGAACACATTCACATAGGGTCACACAACAAAGCATACACACTCACCAGGGCATAGGTCAAGCATGCAAACTCCACACAGAAAAGTCTCAAATTTAATCATGCAAAACAGAAAATGAGTCTGGCTTAAAAAAAAAAAGATAAAGTTTAGATTTGTTTTAGTCTGTTATTTGGGTCTAAATGAAGATTTCATTCAGCAAGTAATTAGACAAGTTTTGTATTCAGTTCTAACTCCTCTCATTGTTTGGAAAGAGGAACGAGAGGATGACAGATGTAAGTCTGGATAAATAAATGGATTGTGGGCTCAGAACCAGGCTCAGCCCTAATTACCTTCTGTAAGACCTGTCAGCTGATGCCTCTGTGGCCTGCATTTGCAGCTCTTCAGGAACAAATCCACAACGTATCGGACCTAAAGAGGATTTCGTAGACCTTGTTTTGGAATAATCGTATCTCAGGTACCCTAAATTTATAAAGTGATCATTAAGACCATCATCTCAGTCACTGGAGAAGTTCCTTCATCTGCTGCAGTCGTGTGAGGGTGCAGAGTCAAAAATCAAATTAATTAGTACCGCTTAGACAATGTCAGAAGCTGGGATTTGTTATATAAAAATAAATAGGTTTACACAATTTCTATCATAGTTTATTTGCTTTGGCTCTGCTGATCTGCCAATTTTTACAAAAAACTTGCAGCACATTTATGTCATTTTTGCACGAGCAAAGATGGAAGGAATGTTTCGAATTTTAAAAGTTAAAATACATCCACCCTCAGCTGCTTATCCGGAGTCAGGTCGCGGGGGCAGCAGCCTAAGCTGAGAGGCCTATCTCCAAGGGAAAGCCCAGCCCCTTGTATCCAGAGTCTGAGAGGCGGAGAGTCTGATAGGAACCTCGCCCAACTCACTCTCAGCTCTCTCCCCTCACCACAGCGTTTTTATTAAAACAGAGGAGAAAATGAACAAAGAGCAATTCATCACTGCCTACACCAGCCAATAACAGCGCTGTTTCTAGGCTAAGGCAGGACATTCCAAAAAGGAAGTCTCCATTCATGAAGTTGCCCGCTAGCAGCCAAAAATTGCTGAGTCACTCAGCCTGCTAGCAGCCAAAAACTGCCGAGTCACTCAAGAACTAGGACTGTTCCTGTTGCTGGGCAGATTATCTAACATGCCTACAGGGACGCAGCATACCACAGCGGAACAGAGCACTTAGACTTGCATTTAGGGCATAAACACTTAAAAAGAACATTTAAGAAAAGTGAAATATAAAAAACCCTAAAAAAAAAGATCAAATAATCCAAGAAACAAATTAACTGATAAACAGGATCAAATGCCTCACTTTATATTGGTGGAGCAACTGCATTCCAAATGTTTTATTTTGGGGTGCAGACTTACAGCCTGGTGTGAGTGGTTGAGGATTTGTACTGAAAATGTAGTCAAATTTGTTCTTAGGTTTTATGGACATAATATGTTGTCCATGTGTTGCAAATGGTAAATTAATTTGATTAACATCATGTTTCAAGAACTTTAACCCCTCCTTTCCACCAGATGCATGAGCAATGACGTGTGGTCAGAGGAGGCAGGAGAGGAACTGCCTCCCTTGTCATTGTGACAAGTAAAATACTAATAATGATTTATTATAAAGTCAATGTGTCTGCTCACTGCACTATTCATTCATTTTCTGTGTGATTTCATCATGTATATGGTCAAAATGGCTGTATTTACCTGTTTCCTGATCAAATATACATACAGAAGTGAGAGGGGAGACAGAGATGATGGAGATGACTCACACACACTAACTGATTGAGGCAGAGTGCATGCCCCAACTCTCTCTATTAAGTGTGTGTGGTGCCATGCTGCCTCAGGAGGCAGAGAAGAAAGCTGCCTCCGTTCTCACGGAGCAGCACCGCACACACTCATTCAAAGAGGAGGTTGGCTCATGTTCACTGTTGTCTGTCTTTATATCGCCAACATATATGTTTTATTTCACAAGTGCTGCACATGATGATATTCCACAGTCTGTCTCATATAGAACAAAGTAAGGAACCTTGGTGTTATCTTTGACCAGGACATGTCATTCAAATCCCAGGTTTCACAAGTTTGTAGGATTTTCTTTTTCCACCTTCGGAATATTGCTAAGATTAGAAGCATACTTTCCAGGAGTGATGCTGAAAAACTAGTTCATGCATTTATTACATCAAGACTGGATTACTGTAATTCATTACTCTCAGGAAGTCCACAGAATGTAGTTAAAAGTCTTCAGCTTGTCCAAAATGCTGCAGCTAGAGTTCTGATGAGAATTAAAAAGAGAGATCATATCTCTCCTGTCTTGGTTTCCCTACATTGGCTACCTGTTAAATTCAGAATAGATTTTAAGATCCTTCTTCTCACATATAAAGCTCTTAATAATCAAGCTCCATCATACATCAGTGATCTGATTGTTCCATATGTTCCTAACCGAGCACTTCGCTCTCAGACTGCAGGTTTACTGGTGGTTCCCAAAATATCTAAAATTAGGATGGAAGGCAGATCTTTTAGTTATCAGGCTCCTCTCCTGTGGAACCAGCTCCCAGCCTTAGTCCGTGAGGCAGACACTTTGTCTACTTTTAAGAATAGGCTTAAAACATTTTTATTTGATAGGGCCTATGGTTAAAATCTGATGTTAGCCTAAATCTGGACAAGTGGGGGAGTAGAGGGAGGTGGAGTGTACAGTCGGTAAAGACGGCTCTCCCTTGCCCTGCCTCCAACATGCCTCCATCTAAATAGGATAGATTATCCAGAGTTATCTCTGTAGTTATGCTGCTATAGGCTTAGACTGCTGGAGGATACACTGACCACTTTCCACACTCTACTGCTTTCTTCTACAGTCTGCTCTTTAACTGTACTATTTTCTGCAATTTCAGCTGTCAACTTTATTTTCTCTCTAAGTGTTTTTCTCCCCAGAAGAAGCTACAATGATGTTCTGCTGAGCTGTGGTGGCCTCATGGAGGGGGCCATCGACTAGCACACTGCTGCTAACCACTAAAACATTCTCCCTTATCTCCTGATAATAACTTTTTGCTTTCCTTGACATTGGACGTGTTACTGCTAGTTTACCCATTTAATTAGAGATCCACTAAGATAAATACAATAAAGTTGATCTCACCAAATAGACTATTTACTAAGACAACACAATAGAACTATAGACATTATTGTGTGTGTGTGTGTGTGTGTGTGTGTGTGTGTGTGTGTGTGTGTGTGTGTGTGTGTGTGTGTGTGTGTGTGTGTGTGTGTGTGTGTGTGTGTGTTTGCTCTGTCTTCTTGATCCCCAGTGAGTCGTGGAGGATGGCTGCTTATACTGAGCCAGGATTCTCTGGAGGTTTCTTCCTGTTAAAAGGGAGTTTTCCTCTCCACTGTCGCTGCATGCTTGCTTAGTATGAGTATTGCTGTATAGTCACTGACACTCGTCAGTGACTTGATGCAATTTGCTGGGTTCCTTATATAGGAAACATTATTTCTGATTGGCTTCATGAACTGTGAATTGGAATGTTTATTATGTGAAGTGCCTTGAGACGACTTGTCGTGATTTGGCGCTATATAAATAAAATTGAATTGAATTGAATATATTTAACGACAGTGTGGGACAAATTTAGTCTTTCTGAGCAGCCATGAAGATGCAAAGTGCTGACTAGAGGCAGGCAGTACCCTGCCTCACTGATAGGGGCAGTGATGAGCCTCATAGACACCACTGCAGACAGGCTGCTCTTCTACACAGGCCAGGGGTGTGGAGCCTGTAAGGGTGAAAAAGCTTAAATTTGATAACAAGCAAAGAGGTCTGTTGGTTTTTTCTGCTCTGTTTACCTCAGCTACAGAGGTTTCACTGGAATTTACTAGTTAAGCAACTGGAAATCTGCATGACTTTTATTTTTAAAGTTTCACACAGCTTTCGTGTTTGACTTCTTGTCTGACCCAATCTGAACCGCAAAGTTTGATGTGTTTTGAAAGCAAAGTGTATAAAGAATAGACTCGAAATGTATGCCACATATCCTTACACTTCCGGGGTTCATCCAAAATGTGACATTTTGTGCCGGTGGAAAGGCATCTATCCGCTATAATGGCGGCTATTTGCCTCAGAGTACATTTCACAACCCTTTCACGTCTTGTGAAAATGAGAGTTAAGAGACTTCATGTGCTGAAGGATAAAAACGTGATGTTGTTGTCTCCTAGTAGTTTTTATATTTCCTTTCTTTTTTATTTTATTAATGATTGTATTATCACACTTAAATGTTTGAGTTTCTGTGGCTTCAAATGTAATATGGTCAACGGACCCTTGTGTATTTGATTGCTGATGTATATACCGACAACTAATGGCAACAGCAATATATCTTATTTTACCTTCTAACTACTCTGTAAGGTCTTGGAGTCTCAACACAACAAACTGGTTGCACAATAAATGTCCTTCAGCGACCTCATGCTGCTTTCACACTGAAAAAATGAAAATCCCCTTTGTTCAGGTTTCTTGTTTCTTAGGTGTAGTTCATACATAATTGGATCAAGTTTGTAAGACCAATACGATGAACCTGTGTAATGCTAAATTTAAAAAGTACAATGTAGTTTATACTTGATTCCTTCTTGTTGGGATAACTTGTAAATATTGTGTCATTAAATTATCATTAATGAAATTAATGTATTTAAAAAGTAGTAGTTTTTAGGCTGGCAGTAAGTCCAAAAGAAAGAGTTATGACTGAAAGGATAGTGGTACAGAGGGGTTCAAAAAGCAGTCAGCAGTGTCTCCTGTTAACTTGTTATTTGCTGTTATATCGCGAGAGTATCTGATGTATCGCGAGAGTACCTGTTGTATCGCGGGGGTTCTGGAAGCCCGGGAGTTGTTGTTGTGTGAGCGGGGAGAAAATGGCGCAGGAATAAAGCTTTTGGCATGAGACGACGTCGTCTTGTATTTTGAATTAACATTGGTAGCAGAGGATGGTTGCCAATTACAAAGTACCACCAAAGCTTGATGAAGCCAGGCCATATGAGTGCTGGAAGAATGAAGTCAATATCTGGAGACGAGTTACAGAGCTGGATAAAAAGAAACAGGCACTCGCGGTGGCGCTGGGGCTCGAGGGAAGAGCCAGAGAAACGGCCATGGAGATACCCGCGGACGATTTGGACGACGATGACGGTATGGAAATACTGCTTGCAAAACTTGACGCGGTATTTCAGAGAGAAGAGAAAGACCGCGCTTATGAAGCCTACTCGTGTTTTGACTCCATTACAAAGAACCACAGCGTGTCAATGGCAGACTACATTATAGACTTCGAACAGCGTTATAATCGGATGAAAAGGTACAACATGACGCTGCCTGACGATGTGCTAACATTTAAGCTTCTAGATACAGCTTGTCTTGATGAGAAAAGTCGACAGCTTGCACTGACAGCGTGCACGGACTTAACGTTTGCGTCTATGAAGTCTGCACTGAAACGGATTTTCGGAGGAAAAGTAGCCGGAGTTTTCAGCGGAATTCAACTGAACCAAGATCAACTGAACCAAGATGCAATTTTTCTTATGGAGCAAAAAGGTTTCAAATACAAACGAAACAGCGGTGCTTCGTCACGGAGTGGACAGCGACAACCACTACAAGGTACCAACCCACTTGACAAGTTTGGCAAGCGAACAAGATGTGCTATTTGTCAGAGCACTTATCACTGGGCGAAAGACTGTGCTCATCGTAATGGTGACCAAGTAAAGCTAACTGAGGATGGCAAAGTGGAGGAGTGTAACATTACTTTGTACACAAAAGCCTCAATGACAGACTCTGAAATCTTCCTGACTGAAGCACTGGGGTCAGCCATCATTGATACTGCATGTACACGAACAGTTTGTGGTCAGAAGTGGCTAGATAGTTACATGGGTGGCCTCAGCCAAGGCCAAGTAAACAAGTTGTTGCAATCAGAAATCCCCAGCTCCAGACCATTTCGCTTTGGGGATGGTACTGTTGTGTATTCCAGCAGAAAAGTGAAACTTCCAGCCAAGATTGGACAAACGAAATGTGACATTGAAAGTGAAGTAGTTTCAGTTGACATTCCACTATTACTGAGCAAAACGTCTCTCAAGAAAGCAGGGACCGTTCTAGACATGGAGAATGACAGCGTTGTCATGTTCAAGCAGCCTGTTCCCTTAGAGCTCACTAGTTCGGGACACTATTGTGTGGACATTAGAGATGAAAATACCACAGGAAGCTGCAATGAAAATGAAGTTCTCATGGTAACTGCTGAAATGTCTACAAAAGAGAAACAGAAAGTCCTTGTGAAGCTTCATAAGCAGTTTGGTCATGCATCTGCAGAGAAGTTATTGAGGCTCATCCAAAGCTCTGGTAATACAGATAGGCAATGTGCAGTTATTCTACAAGAGGTCGTTCGTAACTGTGACATTTGTCAGAGATATTGCAAAACCAAGCCGAGACCTGCTGTTGGTCTACCCCTGGCTTCTGAGTATAATGAGACAGTAGTGATGGATCTACATGAGCTGGAGCCCAATGTGTGGTACCTTCACATCATCGACCACTTCACACGCTTCAGCGCCGGCAGCATCGTAAAGACAAAGAAAGCTGCAGAGATGGTCAACTCCTTCATTCACACCTGGATAAGTATTCACGGTGCTCCCAAACGGCTCTACACAGACAACGGCGGAGAGTTCAACAACACAGAGATTCGGGACATGGCTGAAAACTTCAACATTGAGGTAAAGACAACGGCGGGTTATAGTCCCTGGAGCAACGGACTACTGGAGAGACATAACATGACACTTACAGAAATTCTCCTGAAGGTAAAAAAGGAACGAGGATGCGACTGGCACACTGCGTTAGACTGGGCCCTTATGGCAAAAAACAGTATGCTTAATGTACATGGTTATAGCCCACATCAACTTGTGTTTGGACAAAACCCCAACCTTCCTTCGGTGTTGCTGGACAAGCCACCTGCCCTAGAGGGCACAACTGTAAGTGCAAGAGTAGCTGAACACATATCAGCATTACATGCTTCCAGGAAAGCATTTACTGAGGCAGAGTGTTCAGAAAGGATTAGGAGAGCACTACGCAAGCAACTTAGGCCTACAGATGACAAATATGAGGCAGGAGATAAAGTATACTACAAACGAGTCGACTGTACAGAGTGGAAGGGTCCAGGTGTAGTTATTGGGCAGGATGGAGCTGTGGTATTTGTAAGACATGGGGGGACTCTAGTAAGAGTGCACCAGTCAAGGTTGAGTAAAGTGGATGCACAGAGTGGAAATAAACAAACACCACACACTACTACAGATGATGACACTGACAACAAAGACACAGTTGAAAATGATGACAATGACACACCCGATGGTGAACAGAGTATTAGTGAGGAAGAAGACAAAGCGCGTTGAAATGTTCCTTTTGTTTATATGAATATGCACATGCATATACAAATGTTTACAGGGATGTGTTTATAATTTTATTTTATTTTTTTATTATTTATTTTTTGAGAAAGAAAGAGGGAGATTGTTAACTTGTTATTTGCTGTTATATCGCGAGAGTATCTGTTGTATCGCGAGAGTACCTGTTGTATCGCGGGGGTTCTGGAAGCCCGGGAGTTGTTGTTGTGTGAGCGGGGAGAAAATGGCGCAGGAATAAAGCTTTTGGCATGAGACGACGTCGTCTTGTATTTTGAATTAACATCTCCAACTAGAATGACACCTATGGAAATCTCAGGGAGCATGTGCAACAGAGACAGATACCCCAGCCCCATGCTCAGGTAATCCAACTAAAACCCGTACAAGGAGCATAAGAGAATTATTTGGACATTAATAAAATCAAGTTACTTTAGTTCATGATGTGTTTTAGTAATTTCACATGAATACAATACTTTGACAAAAGTTGATTAGTAAGGGAAGAAAAATATTCCATTTGTTAAACGTATTTTAAACATGTGGAACCAATAAAATCAAGTAACTCCAGAGTTTTTTTTCTCATGAGTGTATTTGTTTCTGTTGCATTTTTCACATTTTATGATACAAACTGATTTAAAATGCTCTGACAAAAGGAAGCAGTCTTTCTTACTCATATTAACAATACTACCAAATAAACTAAAATAAGCATTCAAAATACACAAATTAACCCAATATTCCAACATTTGGATTCAAGAAGTATAAATTCACAATGACGAGACATTAGAAGCAGACACACATTTCAATCCATGTGAGTTTCAGAATTCTATACGTGTATAGAATGGAAACAGCCTCATGGATGGAAGGATTATGTAAACTGAAACAATGATCATCTTGATACTAGAACCCTGCACGGGCCTAAAATCTGAGCCCGTGTCCGGCCCGACCCGGTCCGAAAAGGTTTTCAGGATTCTCTGGCCCGACCCGAGCCCGACTTTTTTTTAACCTGTCATAATGTTTTAGCGTGATAGGATGCTCCGCATTCTAATTATCTGCGAGAAGCGTTCTGCAGTAAAAAATAAAAAAAAGAAAAGAAAGAAAAACAGCATCAATGCAGCTTTTTTTTCTAACAGAGCGTATTTTTCGAGTGGCAGATGAAATTTATGAACACTATATTAATTGGATGCGTTTGTAAATTTAATCTGCTCTGAAAATGCGCTCTTGTGCAATTAGAAAAAAAGCAGCATTCTAATTTTCTTACTACAGAGCGCATTTTCAGAGCGGCAGATTAAATAAACGCCCCCAATTAATATAGCGAGAATACAGAGAAGCGTGGTGCAAAGAACAGAGCACAGACATCTTCTCCTGCACAAGCTGTTGTGTCAGTGGGGCACAAATTTCAGTTATTGTGTGAGGAGCCATCAAAACTGATAAATGACTCTCGCCATGAAAATATTCTGCAAATAAATGGCTGCTGGAAAGAGTGGTCACGGGCGTGGCAGGATAACTGTCCATTAGCAGGGGCACCCACGCAGATAGAGAGAGCTCTGTTATGATATGTGTTGGTTATTCCATACACTTGGAGTCATAATTCTGAATACACAGATGTGTCCGACCTGGTTGGAGACTCAATTCTCTAAATGTGTAAATTTATGCATGAAAAATTGTTCTGAGAAAAGTAAAATTAATCGACGCTGTAAATCACCTCCTGAAGGCCCGAAGGCATGAATATAGTGGCTTTAGGAGATGTAGCTCCTCTTTAAAGTGGAACAGGTAACATTTAATGTTCCATTGTGTAGAAAGCTTTTTGAATGTCCTCCGTTTGGAAGAATAGAGAGAAAATCTGATAAGCTGACAATTCAAATCCCAATTCAATGCTAGTTTTTGAAACATTTGAAACCACTTTTGATTTAGTATTTCCAGTTTTTTATAGCAAACATTTTAGGATATTCTTGCCTAAGTGCTCTCTTTTATCAGGTATTTTTGTTAAATACTGTCATGACTAAAAGCATCAGATTTTTGAGGGGCAGTCCTGTTTGAAACAGCTGCTGGTAATTATCTCAGAAAAATAAATAAATAACTGAGTGAGACAAACATCTGGCTACACCTTCACAAAAAGGCAGCAGGCTTATCAAGAAAAATTTACTCATCATCTTTTTGATGAGTGTCATGCATATCAGATGTTATTGCATCTACACTTACTTTGTGCAGGAGCAGTGCATTGTTGATAATTCTGGGTCTACATGTAATTTATAAAAGTGATATCAAACCTTTCTACAGAAACCCAAATAAAACAATCCGAACAAGTCCTTAAAGCTGTGGAACTCAGAAAATAATATTTTTGATGATTAATTGTGATTATTTTCGGTCACTGAGTTTTTCATGCAGGCTGAACATGAAAATAGTCTCCTACACCTATCTCCTGCATTAGCTTCTGATGGAAAATAAGATTTGAAAAGCCTGACAGATCTACGTCCCACTGTCACTTGCAACATTCATGGACTCGCCCATCTTGGGGAAGGCTGTTGTTTTTGTTTTAACATCCAGGAATCAGCAAAGGACATCTTGACCGGTAGAAGCTAACCATTAGCATTAACAACACCACCACACAGCAGAAGCTCCTTCATGCATGAGTTATTCGTGAAGACAAGAATAAGGATAAGAACACTTTTGTTGTCCCTCAGTGGGGAAATGGAGGATAGCAGCAGTAGCACACCAAAGATATCACACGAGAGTATAATTGTAAATCAAGATAATTATTTTATATAATGAAACATCCATGAGTCAAATTGAGACAGGTAGAGTCGCGTTGCTGTTAACTAATCTGAGGTGAAATTTCCAAATATCAGGAAATAAGACTCCAAATCCTGTTGTCTGAAGCTCAACTCTGATGTGGCTTTGTGCTAGTTCCTGAAACAGGCACATCTAAAAGCCCCCCCACCCCCCACCCCCGAGTACAACTCGTAAGGTATTCATTCCTCCTGGAGACCACTGCAAATGCATTAATTTAATGAGTGTCCCACACTTGTAAAAGGAAATTGTAGCATTTTTTTTTATTTTAGATTCTTTGAAACTTGTAGAATTTGACTTATTTCATTAAAATGCACAAAGTTAGTCATTCTGGTTCAGTTTTATGATTTGTACTCGTGTTTCACCTGATAGTTGAAAAGAACGTCCTTGCACCTTGCTTACACACAGTTCTTTGTTTCATGGCATGCAGCTTCTACGGATTTACGGATGTACAGCTAACCTGACCTCAACCTCCACCTTCTTTACTCTCATTATAATCGGCTAACCATCTGACCCTCCTGGGATTACTCGTTATATTTACGGCTTTAAATGACATGCAAAAAGCTTTCATAGGATGTACAAGACACAAATGTCCTTTGAAGCACTGAGCTTTTCATAAGCTGTACCAGCGCACTGATTTCTTGTAACTTTGTGCTTGCGCTTGTGTCAGCTGCTGTTCGTTGCAGCTGCCCTCCCTCTGTGTTACGCATACTTTTGAGCAGTGATACCGGTTCCCTACCGTTTCAGCTGACCTCTTTGTCTGCTGGACTCTTCACACCTGACTGCCAGCTGAAATCCCCAGATTATGGCCTGCAGATCCCTGCTGTGTCTTGAAATGCTTCATTGAGCAGTGTGTTTAGAGCATTGTGGGCTCATTCCCATCAATCCCTGCCTCTTCATGCGGTCACACATGGAGATTTTAATGGAGATACAATGAATAAGTAATGCTGTGTGGGATGGGGGAAGGGTGCATTAAAACAAGAATTGTCTGCAAACACAAAACTGCATTATGCTTGCAGACATGTTGGCCTTCGCGTGGATTGCAAGGATGCTTTGAAGTTCAAATGATGGAAGACAAATAAACTTACTGTTAAGTGCAGTGCTGTGCATACACTCACGAAGAAAACCGTGTTGCATGGAATGTTTGCCTCAAAGTACCACAAAGCAGGAACATCATGAACTGCAAACGACCAAATATTTTCACAATTGACGTAATTTTATAATTTTCTGATGCATGTCTATTTCACAAAAAGCTTTTGGGCAAAACACACAGAAATGGTGACCTTGGTAGGCTGATACTATTGGATTTTGCTGCATTTATAAATTGTGGCGAGAACTTTGTTGATGCAAGCAAGGGTTTGATCTGTGAACTAGCTTGCATGAAGATCTCACTGCCTTTTTAAAGCTTGTTACTCTTTTTCTATTTCAAATGACAGAATTTCTCAGATGAGAAATGAAATGTCTTCAATGAAGCGAAAAAGTCCACTTAGGGTTAGGGTCTGAAAAGAGTATCCGGCTCATCCCTAGTTCTTACCCTGGGCCCAAAACAGTGGCGCCCCCAGAGCATTTTCACCGGAGGGCCAGTAGAAATCTTGGGGCAGCGCATCGAATTGCATTGCTCCTTCATTCTTTTTCATAAAATCTAACAGACCTATGCATCCAACACATTCATCTCAAATTCAAGACACTCAAACATTTCAGGGAAAAAACACAATTCCAAACATTTATCAGCGGCATGCATCTCTTTTTGAATTGTTATTCATAAAAGTTGATTTTATATACAATTATTTATTGGCTTTAACATTGTTTACTATTAAGGGGTGGTCTTACCTGAAGAGTGGGGGGACAGCAGCTTTCTAGGGGTGGCCATGGCCCTCCCTGATCAGCCCTTAGGAGCAGCACTGGCCTAACCCTGCCGTGACTCTTCAACGGTTTCAGGGTGAAGCTACATGTTACCACCTTCAAGCTCCACCCATAACCCATATTGAGTTGTCCAGTATGATTAAACATGAGATTCTGATGTTACGAGATGCATCATGAAAAACATCTGCAGCTAAAAAGTTCTCCAGTCCAAGAGCCCCTGGGTAAGTTTTCTTCGTCTATTTCTCTTGTCTTCATGCCATCTTCTTGTTGTTTTATTAAACCCTGAAAAGTTCTCCCTCACCACCACGTTCTGTTTTTTTAGCCTTTCTAGAGGAGCCCATTATTTTCTCGCTGCTCTAAATCTCCTTCCTCGTCTCTCTCACAGTAAGCCTCACTGTTTATTCTTTCCTTATTTTATTTTATTTTTTCTGATATTGACCATCCTGTCAGCTGCCAACAGGAGGCCTTGGATGTGTGGTATGAAACTGCTTTTACCAAACATCATTGAGAGTCTAAGTTCTTCCTTTGGGTCCAATTACCTTCTAAAAGTTGACCTCCACCATGCTCATGCCCAAGCAAGCAGTAACTTTAGAACTTGTGTCTCTCATGCTGTTCAGGTATCTAGCACTGGAGATCTCTATAGAGATGGAGGTTTTACCCATAATTATGTGAATCGGAGATTCAGTGAGTACTCTGCCAGAATGAGTTTACCTTGCATATAAATGTCAAACATCAACAGGATATTTTCTAAATAGCATACATTTTAGGATAAATTTATCCTACAACATTCCTCTCCTGATGTTTGCATAATTATCCGAAATAAATAGATCATGGAAGCAAAATTGAACAGGTCTGACCCAAAGTGAATCCTGTTCCTGTATTATACATTTATGTTTATGTATTTAGAAGACGCTTTTGCCCAAAGCGACTTACAAGTGATAACTGGCATGTTGCGCTTGAGGCTAACAACAACAATAACAACAACAAGTTGACATCAGTCATGGAGAGGAGGGAACAAAGGAGTGGACAGTAGAGAGGGGGACGGGTAAAGGAAGGTGCTAGTTAAGAAGATGCTCTCTGAAGAGCAGGGTCTTCAGGAGTTTCTGGAAAGTCGAAAAGGAAGCCGCAGTTCTGGTAGTGCTTGGAAGGTCATTCCACATTTGTGGAACGATGCATGAGAAGAGTCTGGATTGTCTTGAGCGTGGTGTAGGCACTGCTAGGCGACGATCCTGCAATGACCGGAGCGGCCGGGCCGAGACATAAGCCTTTGCAAGAGGATTCAGGTAGATGGGAGCCGTACCATCTCGGACTTTGTATGCTAGTGTTAGCAATTTGAATTTGATGCGTGCTGCTAGCGGTAGCCAGTGGAGCTCAATGAACAGAGGGGTGACGTGTGCTCTTTTTGGCTAATTGAAGACCAGACGCGCCGCTGCGTTCTGGACCATTTGAAGAGGTCTCACAGTACAGCCTGGAAGACCAATTAGAAGGGCATTGCAGTAATCATTTAGCATGCATTCATCTCAACTGTGACACAGAACAATGTGTGTTAAATATAATCATGCTGCCCTTTTTCAAGTGACTGCAAACTTTGATTCAACTCATCGGGGGAGAATTTGTCCTATTTACTTGTATTTTTGGTTTGTGCTTATTTATGAGTAATTGTTTGTGAAACAAAAAAACTGTTGTGTGTTGTATAAAAAGGGACTATTTTTGCAGATATCAGCAATGGATTGGAGTAGCTAATGTAACACCGCTGCTAATACATTGCTGTTTGGTTCCATGATGCTATCAGGGTCAAGCGGATGGTTTGGTTCAAAAAGATGTGTCCAAACCAAGCCCCCACAATGCGGCTCTAAAATTGGTCTCAACCCGGAAGTACCAAAAATTGCAGTTCCACCCTCATCCACTAGGGGCTGGTGTCAGAAGTGAGCAAATCCTCATTGACTCCCATGTTAAAAATACCAATTTCACAGCAGAAATAAACATGTTTACAGCCTGGTACCAGAACATGTTTTTGGTTTAAATGATCTAGTTTACACTCATGACAACTCTGAGGGGGGTGAATTTTTTTCTCACTCTTCTGTTTAAGTGTATTAAAAGCCTAAAATTCTGTATAATTAATGAGCATCCGACCCACGTGACCGCAGAGCTAGCTCCGTGGAAAGGCCTCAGTAGAGCCTCGGTCTGGCCTGGAAACTGCTCCGGGATTTTGAGTCTCTGTGTTTGTGTATTCTTGTTTGGATATTATTGGTGCAATTGTTGGACAAAATGACTTGCTGTGGCATTAATTACACTAATAGAGCATCCAAGGATTCTCCACTTCATTTTTTTTGGTAAGTAAAATTATATTTATGTATTTTAGGTCACTGCCGAGCTGAGCTTAGATTTTAACATGTCCTGTTTAACCATGAAATTTAAATGTAATAGGGTAAAACCCAGTGCATTTAACATAATGCTGCACTTTAGAAAATGGGTTGAAATATAACATGTTGGTGGAGCTGGGTTCCCACTATCGGCTTGTGGAGCTCTCGGGAGACCGATGTTTTCCACCCGTTTCTCCCCTCCCCGCAGCTCGGCGCATCTCTGTCTGATCACGACTTCTGTCTGCTGCGCAGGCTGCCGGCTTGTGGAGCTCTGGGATGGAAACCTTTCCACCCGGTTCTCCCCAGCGGCAGCTCTGCGCATCTCAGATCGCAGAAGCGCTTGTCTGCTGTGCGGCTGCCGGCTTGTGGAGGTCTCGGAGACCTCTGTGTTCCACCCGGTTTTTCCCAGCGGTCAGCCCGGCGTATCTCTGGCTCAGAAGCTCTGGTGTTGATGTGCACAGTTAACTCCGGTTGTAGCTAGGTTGCTACCTCCGTTAGCTTAGCTCCCACCTCCGCATTAGCTTTGGGTTGGCTTCAGGTTAGCTTGTAGCTTCGACCGGGTGTCGTCAGTTGATCCCAGCCTTACAGCCCCACCCTCCGCTCCACCTCTCTTCCCTTTTATGGAATTGTCTGGGCTTGACGGAACCTGTGACACGGTCAAAATGGTGGTGGTGGCCACCTCCCATTTTAGTACAAAAACGTATTATTGGAGTCTATGGAAACCTATTGTCCATATATGTATGTCGATGGTCCAAACGTTTAAAGATGACGACCAAATGCACTGAGTTAAGAGATCTCATGAGCCACAAATAGTGATTATTTTTTAAATTTGCACTCAAAAAGGTGATGTGTCAATGTGGCTTTATTTGTGTAGCACATTTCATACACAGAGGCAATTCAATGTGCTTTCAGGAGCAATAACAACATTAAAATCAGTAAGACAACATAAAACAGCAGATTTTAAAGTCAGAATTAAAACACACAAACAAAATTAGTTGTAAGATTGAGACAAAATGGTAAAGATACAGGGTGAGCAGCTACAGTGCAGAAGGTGCAGCGTAAGACACAATCAGTCAAAAGCTGATTTTGATTTAATTTCCATATAAAGTTACTTGGGGCATATTTGAGTTCATAAGGAAGCTAGTTTCATCTGTGTGCAGCATCCATAAACCCATCCACTTTCATCTGCTTATCCAGAGTCGGGTCGTTGGGGCAGCAGCCTAAGCAGACAGGCTTAGACTTCCATCTCCCCAGCCACTTGGACCAGCTGTTCCGGTGGAATCCCAAGGCGTTCCCATGCCAGCCGAGAAACATAATTTAGATCCTTTTCTTTAGGTCTCCTCCCAGTTGGACATGACTGGAAAACCTCACCAGGAATGTGTCCAGGGGGCATCCTAATCAGATGCCTGAGCCACCTCAACTGGCTCCTCTCAATGTGGAGGAGAATCAGATCTACTCCAAGCCCCTCCCGGATGACCAAACTTCTCACCCTATCTCTAAAGCCTGAGTCATGCTTCTGCATCGGCGTCAGTGCGGAGACATGCAACGCCATTATCCGTCCTTGCGGGCCTGCTGGAGAGCCCTCGCAAGGACGGACGGAGTCTAGCTCTCTTTTTTAAACATCTGTCCGTCGAGACGGAGAACGCAAGCTTGTGATTGGTCAGGATGCCGCTGTTGTTTACAGTGCCGCCATTGCAAAGAGAGCCGAGGATAACTAGCGGCAGACACTGAGAAGCTTGAAGAATACCTCGCGAAAAAACTCTAAAAATATGAATGTTTAATTCTCCCGTGACTGGAGGAGTGAAAAGATGCACAGCAAGCATTTTATTTGTGGACGGAAATGAAACGTGGGTTTAGAGGTGGCGAGCGCATGAAGAGGTGTAGGAGAATGAGAGACAAATTTGTCCGTGTTAAAAAGTCTCTTATATACAAAAAACATAATATAAACACCATCTTGGACCGGATACATGACAGGATACCAAAGAATAGCGGTACGCCCTCTGTTGTCCTGGCAAGGAATTGCTTTGCAACACTCCTTTGGAGACGGAGAAGTATGAGGGCAAAACGTCTCCGTCCGTCCGTGCGTGTCTCTCCCTTTAGGAGCTGACGGAGAAGTATAAATTAGGCTTAAGGCAGAGCCCGGCTACCCTGCGGTGAAAACTCATTTTGGCCACTCATTCTTTTGGTCATTACCAAAGCTCATGACCATAGGTGACAGTGACGACACTGGGCATGTTTATGTATTTAGCAGACACTTTTGTCCAAAGCGACTTACAGGTGATACTCAAGCCAGCAGGTTGCCCTTGAGTAAAGGACAACCTGCTGGCTCCCTCACGGGACCAGCTATGAGGAACACAATTGTTTAAAAGGAGCATAAAACTGCTTTTGTGAACAGTTTGAGCCAGGAGTTATTTTAAGACGACCTTTTTGCTAGTTTTATGCTCAACTCCTCAATGAGAAGTTCTAACTGGTCCACCAAACTGAGATTGTTCAGCCATCTGCTGCAGGTGAGATGCTGCTTCCTAAAAAAATCGGAAGTGTTTAAGTGGAATTTGGTTTAATGAAGATCTGCATGTTCTTGCAACACTCATTACAGTTCTTTATTAAAGCACAGTGATTACATTAATCAAAGTCTCTTCTTGTCCAGATTCAAACCAGTGATTTATGGCACCTGTGTGAGTCGGTGTGAGAGGGCATTACTATGCAGGAGGTGCCCAACAGTCTCTGCTTTATGTAAAAGTTGTTGTGAGTCAAAAGTTAACATGCCAGCCACATCCAAGGTGCTCTGAGAGACACAGAGTCCTGAAGTGGTTCCTTCAGCAGCAGGAAAACAGCAATAACAAGTTTCAGATGAAAGCTGAGATTAGGGACAGAGGCTGCTGCACAGCTCGCTCTTCAGATAATTCAGCTCTAATCTATGCTCTGCAGGTGTGCAGTTTTCACTAAGAAGGTGTGCAAGGAACCCTTACAGAGATTTACTCCCAGCTCTCACCGCTTGTTATCATGCAACTGGAAGCCACGGACTCACATGGACACACACAACACACTTTTTTTTTTTACAAATGACTTCAGGACTTTCTATCACATTATAGTGTGCCTGATAAAGTCTGATACCTGATTCTTTTAGTTTTATTGACTGAAAAATGCAAACGTGCCATTGCCCCTAAAATGTACTTATTTCAGACATTTGATCACAGCTTTAACCGATTTTACGATGAAATCACCTGTTTTTCTCCTTGCGCAGACCCTGACCCAACAGCGATGAATGAGTAGCTTTGTGGGTGCTCTTATGTAATTTCTCAGAAAACAAAATAAAAAGAATCTTTGCGACTGATTATGTACTCAGAACTGTATGCTGATTTTTACTTCTAAGGAAACATTTGTTCAAACTTTAAATTCAAGCAAAGCTGATGAAGGACGACGGGTGGCGCTTGATTAGCTCGGCAATCAGAGAAGATTCGACCTGTTGGGCAGGGGAGTTTAAACTGCAATGCTAGCTTCCTTTGATATACACTTAAGCTTAGGGAAGTGTTTCTCTGTGATACCCCTCCACATAACTTTAGGGTAATATTTTTGCCAACAGGATTAAAAAGACCATAAACCTGAAACAGGAAGTCCATAAGTCTGAGAAGAAGAGAAATAAAATTCACAATAAAACTTTTTTGGTGAGTGGTCCTACAGTACCTGGTTTACTTTATGAGACAATGTGTAGTTTTTACTAGGGATGAGGGAGTACACCACTATCTGTATCTGTTCAACCAACTAAGTTATCTGTATCTGTATCTGTACTCGGAATGGGCGTGGCATAGCCCAGACGTGGGCGTGGCTTAAATGGAAGTGGGTGTGGTTTACATCAATATATTATTTTAAGTCTTAAATTGATATGGATTGATCAGAAGTTGATATGTGTATTGTTTATTTGAAAACTATTTACAGAGCAGCCTCAGAATAGAGATTAAACATTTTTGATCACAATAGTAAAGGAACTATTTCAGAACAAGTGTTTCAATAAAATCAGAACATTAATATTTGAGTGCATGGATTAATACATCTGAACTCATGCAGTAGGAACTAGGAAATATGAAATGCTAGAACCAGACACAACTTTATGAATATATATATTTTTTAATTTGATTAAACTGATTTTTTTCTTAACGTTCTTGGCATTTTCCCACACAAAGTTAAACAAAACAATGTTGATTGAGGTGTGTGTGTGTGTGTGTGTGAGAGAGAGAGAGAGAGAGAGAGATAGAGAGGGAGAGAGAGGGAGTTAAAAAAATAAAAAACCTGACCGGAGCGGAGGTAGTGAGTGACTGACGCAGCACGTCAGCTCTGTCTTGTCAAATGCACCATGTACAGTAAGTTACGAAAAAAGTAACTTTAAATATTCAACCGAAAAAGAGGCGAGCTGAAGAAAGCCTAGGGAAAACTGAAGAAACGTGAGCAACAGTGAAGCAATCACAGCAAGATCCGTTACTCTCTGTGTGTGTGTGTGGATGAGCCGGCCGGACTGCGCTCCCGGCCGGCTAGAGAGTTTTGTGTGTAGGGAGCGGCGGGCACTCTATCTGACTGGCCAATCACAGAGCGTGAAGACAGTCAGTTACCCAATGAGGATTTTCCTTCAGAACGATTACAGATATTTACGAGGTTTACTCGTTTCATGCTCGTATTCGTCAAAAATGCTTTATCCGTACCGGATACTCGTTTGGCATTTCTATCCATCAAGATGTTGAAAATCAATTAAATGATGCCCAGTTGTTCAAAAATATTGGCGGCTTTGTAACATATAACCATAAAAATCAGGACTAAAATACACGGGAGCGAGTCTCTGGGCGACGCCATATTAGATGCCATGTCATCTTCTACAGGAGCCCTTGAGGACAAAATGCATTTATTGATTTAATGAAGGTTTACAAAACTTTCGCCATTCATGTTGCTGATTTACACATTTAGCTATAAAAAGGAGTCTAATACGCTTGTTATTTGACTGATGTTTGCACTCCCCTTGGCTTTATTGCAACGATTTAGGTATCTACTGCCCCCTATGGCCAGTACAAATACACACCGTCACTTAAAAAATGTAAAATTGAAAAATATTTTAAGAAACCTACAACATAAAATGCAAATGTGCACATACATCCTCCCCTAACACATATATTAGGCCGAACTGTGGCAAACGTGGTTCTAAGGCTAACAGTGACTCACACTGGTTCTTGGTTCCCACGGTGCCAGAGGTCCTCTGAGCGCTTCTGGGTGGCTCAGAGTGCTATCTGGGTCTGAGCCGTCATTTTCCTCTTCGGTAACGATACTCTACAAGCTGCTATGCCCAGCTGGGTTAGCAGACAGCAGCATATAGTCCTTATATCAGCTGGTTCTCCTTGGCTTCCCGCAATGCTAAACAAACGGTACGAACAGTCCAAAAGCTTCGGGTGGAAACTTAAATATGTTTTACCTGTTGCTTAGCACTTAAACTCTTGAGGGATTCCCTCACTGACAACCCACATCACAAATTATTTCTTTTCTTTTTTTTTATCCAAAAACCAACGCACTCCCTCTTTCCCGTTCACTCTCTCTCCTTCTACCGGCCTTTTCCATTTTTTTCCGTTTTTTTTTCTTCTCACTGTTGCGTTTCCTTCATAGGAAATTACACTTCTCACATGTACCTCTAACAAACAAAATAAAACACATACATGTACTTATATCTTGAACATACTTTTCTAAGATTAACATTTTTAATAACACAACTATTATTTGTGAACTTTAATTTATCAAAATATTAATAAACTTTTACTTTCTAAACCTTTGTAATGCCTCTCATTTATCCGGGCTACATCATTTATACTTTATCATTATCAGCATTAATATCTTTATATTAATATTGTTATAATATGATCATTATTTTTAATATTGCTACTATTATTTATTAGTAATATTGCAAATGATAATAATGATTATAATGATACCCTTATTATTTACTCTCTATTGTTTACTATCAGATTAATATATGCATTTAATTACTTATTTTATCGCATGCACATGAAGGCGTCATATTCTAGCTACTCACACACACATTTATGGGTGCACTAAGGTTTGTCTCATGGAACGTACATGGAGCTTGCTCCAGAGAGAAGAGATAAAAAAAATTGATCACTTAAAAAGAGTGCAAGCAGACGAACAGTAATATTATTACAAGAGACCCATAGATCTGCCACATCCGCAGATGAACTTAAAACACCTGAGTTTCCCAGCATGTTCTCTGCCTGCTATAACTCTAGGCAAAGAGGTGTAGCTATTTTAATACACAAAAACATCAATTTCACAGTATTGGACACAGTTTCTGATCCAGAGGGTAGATTTATAATACTAAAAATATCTGCACAGAACCAAAGCTTATGTATCATCAGCATATACTGTCCAAATATTGATGACCCTTCATTCTTTCATAATTTTTTCTCTGTACTCTCCAAACACTTGGACTGTCCACTTATACTAGGAGGCGATTTTAATTTTTTGGATGAACTCTTTAACAGACAGGCTCAGTACAGCTGGGACTCAGCGCAATTGGCAATCGACTAATATAGTTAAACAGTACATGAGTGATTATGGGCTTTGTGATGCATGGCGATCTCTTCATCCTAACTGTAGAGAGTATACTTTTTTTTCACACGTCCATCACTCTCATTCACGTTTGGATTATTTTCTAGTCAGCAGCTCATTGTTGGCTGACATTTCAGACACTGAGATACACCCCATAGCTGTCAGCGACCATGCTCCGGTTTCTTTAACTCTGGTAAATAAGAAGACAATCCCACCAAGCAAAAACTGGAGGTTTAATGCATAACTGCTTAAAGATGAAGGTTTTATAGAACTTTTTTTAAAAAAGGAGTTGGCTCTATATTTAGAACATAATGATCTGCCTGGAACATCAGCAACTGTTCTGTCGGAGGCAGGGAAAGCAGTGACGAGAGGTAAAATAATCTCTTTCTCATCACATAAGAACATAACGGAAAACAAACGTATTCAGGAGTTAGAAGAAATCATTAAGTCTTTAGAGGCATCCACAGAAGAAGAGTTAATGAGCAAATTCCGTAAAGCTAAACTACAACTTCATGGAATTATTGACAAAAAGACACAATTTTTAGCACAAAGACTACGAATAGAAAACTTTGAACATAATAAATGATAAATAAATGACCCGCACTTGTATAGCACCTCTCAGAGTAAGGACTCCAATGCACTACAGTGTATCATTCATCCATTCACACACTCATTCACACACTGATGGTGATGAGCTACGATGTAGCCACAGCTGCCCTGGGGCGTACTGACAGAGGCGAGGCTGCCGAGCACAGGCGCCACCGGTCCCTCCGACCACCATCAGCAGTAGTAATAAACCAGGTAACTCTTTAGCTAACCAGTTAAGAATAAATAAAGAGAAAACTACCATATCTGCTATTAAAGACTCAACCGGGAATATAGTTTATGACCCTGAAAGAATAAACAACACTTTCAGAGACTTTTACCAAACTTTGTACTCACCACAGATAAACCCATCAGATAACGAGATCAATGAGTTCCTTGACAGGATAACACTTCCTAAATTATCAGACAGCCAAGTTACAGTCCTGGACTCGCCACTAACATCAGCGGAGCTCCAGGAAGCCCTTAAATCCATGACGAATAGGAAAGCTCCAGGTCCAGACGGGTTCCCAGTAGAGTTCTACAAAGAATTCTGGATCATTCTGGCTCCAATATTTTTCAGAACGGTGAGGGAAATCAAAGAGAGCGGCAGATTACAGCCAAACATGAACTCAGCCAATATTAGGCTCTTGTTAAAACCAGGCAAAGACCCTGCATTTCCTACCAGCCATCTCCCAATTTCTCTTATTAATGTTGATCTCAAAATAATTTGTAAAGCCCTGGCAAAAAGATTAGTGAAGGTAACCCCCTTCATAATACGCCCTGACCAAACTGGTTTCATCAAGGGTAGACAGACATCCACAAACTCACGTAGATTACTTAATTTGATAGATTTCGCTTACAGTAGAAACATAGAAACTAGTATATTATCTCTAGATGCAGAAAAGGCTTTTGATAGAGTTAACTGGAAGTTCTTATTTGCAACTTTACATAAATTTGGTTTTGGGAACTTCTTTATAAACTGGCTACAAACATTATACAGTTCACCATCTGCACGTGTCAGGACGAACGACCAAATATCCAATATTGATCCTTCCTGCCAACAGCCATTGTAATATACAATAACTCTTTGATGACTTGATTCTTATTATTCTGAGCTACTACAGCAATCAATTTTCCTCTGGGATTAATAAAGTGTTTTTGAGTTGAATTGAATATCAGCTAGCTTCTGTCCTCAGAGGGGGACCAGGCAGGGATGCCCACTCTCCCCCTCTGTTTGCTATCTTTATCGAACCACTAGCAACAGCATTTAGGCAAACAACAGGTATTAAAGGCATAAAGTGTAAGAAAATAGAACATAAGATCAGTCTTTATGCAGATGATGTTTTACTCTTTCTCCAGAATTCTCAATCATCTCTCTCCCATTCAATAGAACTGATAAACTCTTTTTCAAGAGTTTCAGATTACTCAATAAACTGGTTAAAATCCACAGTTGATGATATAGATCTTTGTCCCCCCTCCCCCTGCCACACCTGGTGTGAGGGGTTGTGCCTTGGTCTGCCTGAGTGTTCGTGGCAACCGGGTCTGGGGTTTTAAGATTTTGGCATCTGCCTGATAGATCCCGGTGGCTGCCTGGTGGGGTCTGGGTCCCTGCGGGCTCTGCTGGGGTCACCGGCGGGGGTGGTCGCCCCTGGGTCCCGGGTCGCTGGGTCTCGGGCTCGGCCTGCTAGGTGGTGGGAGGCTGCGGGCTGGCCTGTGGGCTTGCCGCTGATGTCTCCCGGGACTCTGCCGGCTGCTGGATGTGGCCCCCCGGGGCGATCCTCTGTGCCTCTCGAGGGGGTGGGGGCCTTTCTGGTTGCAGTGTCCTTGGGGTTCCTGTGTTCTGGGGCAGCACCTGGATCTCTGGGACTTGGAGCTCCCCCCCGTCTCCTGCACATCTTTGGGGGGCAGATCTGTGGTCCCTCACACTCTCTATTCGACGCTCCTGTAGAGAAACCTTACATAAACAAGCTTGTGTACACACACGGGTGCTCACATGGTGCTCTCAAAAGTATGGGCTTGGGCACGTTAAACACAGGTTTTAAGACTATGGTGGCACTTAATGCACTGTGATTTATTATCATGATTCTTCAGTTAAGCAATGTTGATTATATATTTCTTCATCAAGTTGACGCAGTGATTGCTTGATCTTGTTGTATTGTTGTTGTGTCCCATTTTTTTGTTCTTTTGCTTTTTTTTTGTCTTTTTCTGCAGGTCTAGAAGCAGACTCTTGTTCATTATTGTTTATTTTTGTGGACCCCCCCCCCCCCCCTCTCCCCACCTTTTCTTTTCCTTTCTCTTTCACCTCTGTCTCCGTGTCTGGTCGGAATTACAAAGCCTTCAAAAACAATCACAATAAAGTTTTAAGTATCAGGCGTGACATTAAAAGCAGACGCTTTGATGCTCCACCTGAGAATAAATCTGTAAGGCTTTCAGACATCAATTCTGTTTGCTTCACAGCCAGACAGGACACGGTAAAAAATAAATAAATAAATCAAATAAAATCCACAGTTATACCAATTAATTTCTCTTTTGTCAATTTGCTTAATACACAATTGGAGTCAGTGTCATGTTGGGTGGCAGTTTCTTGACCCACGACATGCAGGATCACAACACGGAGAGCAGGAAGGTAAGTAAAAAGGTTTTTATCACTAAATAAGGAGCAGCGGGAGAGACGGGAACCGACGGAATGCAGGTGTAACCAAGGTTTAGGAGAAATCTATTTTTATATAAAATATCATTCCATTAAAATGTGCTTAAATAATTAGATCTGACATAAATTGAGGAAAAAACCATCAAATAAGTATTTTATTGGTAAACTGTCAAATAAATAAGATTTCATTGATTAAAAAACTGCTAGTTAATGGATTTTCTGTCAAAATATGGTGTTACTACGTTTCCCATGATCCCTCGGGAGAACCCGACCAATTGGAAGGCTAAAACAGACCAAGGTCATGACACTTCTGGTTCCTTACTTCCTGTGAGTGAAACAGCCTCGTGTCATCGCTAGAAACTGAAAACTAAAATCTTCCGCCATCCGCATGGTAAGCAGATAAAAAATGACTTTTTGACCAAAGCTGATGTTAATATAAAGTACTTGCTATCGGACAGTGTTTATATCGTCGTGTTTATGGTTGTAGAGCTCCGGTATTGGCACTCGGTCGGCGCCGATGCTGGATCAATCTGAGAGACCCCATCTTGACTTGATGGTGAGTGAGATGTGATAAATTTAGGTTATGGCACGTTAATATATATATATATATATATATATATATATATATATATATATATATATATATATATAAAACGACCATAGAGTGAATGAAATAAGGTGTAAAAGCTGACATGATGGGGACAATTGGTGAAAAGTGTGATTAGCACCTGGCTAGGGTGGCTAAGTTAGCCTAGTTTTTCCATTAGCTGGAAAATGGAACTAAGTGTGTTGTAAAACTCTTTTTTTTAAGGTGTATTCAGTTCAGCTGAAGAGAGAAAAGACTATTTTGATTGTGACTGTCAGAATGTGACTGATGTAAAATGTTAGTATAATGGAGATGTGTTAGGATGTTTTTTTCTTGTCATGGGTGAGTTGAAATCAATTTTTGGTGCGCTCCTGTTCTGATACCGGTGCAGACAGGCAGCTGATAGCACATGAATGACTGTAATATCTGTAAATTGGTTGAATGTGTGATTACTGTGAGGTATCTCTGATCTTTGATGTGTGTTATATTAATTTATATAGAAACCATCACTGGTTCTATGATGATCCCTAGTGCTAAATTAGCATCAAGCTGATGTAATAAGATTTGGTGAATGTTGCACTTTAATGTGTAATTGTAGTTCTACATTATACATATCAGAATTCACTTGTAGTGAAATTGAATTGGGAGGATATAAATTGGAATAATTAATATCAGATGGATAAGATCATTATTGGATGGGATATATAAGAAAATTGATGCGATCGTAATAAACCTTTGGGTTTTTCTGGCTGATCTGCAGGTCAGGTTTTTTTAGTATTGGACAGATCCGGATAAAGAACCTTGAACTTGCTCGGTTGAAGCATCCCTTCAAAGTCGCATCAGATCCTGGAACCTGAATCCTTAGAAGACTCCCAGCGGACGCTGGGTGGCGAGCCAGTGGAACCTCAGGACAGAAGAGGGTGTGGCACCCTTCCTTTTCCTCTGCCTGTGTGGTAGGACAATTGAATTGTTGCATTGGACACAAACCAGTGACAAGGGAAAAGAGAAAAAAAGGGCCCCAACGATTGAAGGGTATTAAAGTGGGTTTAATACTTTATTTTTCCTTGTTAATGTACTTTTTGCCGGCCAATTGTAATTTCTTTTTGTTCATTGTTCGGAGGATTGGGTTGCACTACTGTGTTCAGATTGTCAACTGTGTTTTGTTATTGTTGAGTACACATAAAGGAAAAAAACTCCGTACGAATTTATATCTTCTGAGACTGGTCCAGAACTGTCTTTTATTATTAAATATATGTTACTCGGTTATTACATAGTTAGTAAAGGGTTACATAAATTTGGCGAGCCAGCCAGGAGAGCCATTGAATGAACTTCAATATTGAATGTTTTCCCAAAATGGATTTTTTGTTAAAGAGTGGTGTAAAAGTTCCCAATGCAGTTGTTGTCAGTGGGCTTACCCAGGTAGGAGAACAAGATGAAGAGGTCATAGATTTCCTTCAGAAATACAGATCTATCCATAGAACTATTCTAGTTGATGAAAAGATACCAGAACTTTACCAAAACCTGATCGTTGAGTATTCAAATGGCGCTGCGTTAGAGGCATTAAGTGTAATGCTACCTTATCGTTACGTCTTAAAGGACGATCCCTCTGTGGTTTACACCATTAGAGCTCTGAGCAGTGTGTACCAAACTAAAGTCAGTGGTATTATTACCAAAACTTACCTTTCTGATCTTAAAGCATTAGCTAAACTTAGCGGTGCTGAATATGAACACATTCTTAAAGACGCAGTGGTTCAAATCAGTAGAGACATTGAAACTCTTGGTTCTACGGCCGAGACAATTTCTGATACCCAGACTGAAACTACCATTGAATCTCAGGGGATAGTGGGTTTGACAGGGCAGAAACCCCCTTCTCCGCCCATAGGTGCCCTCGACCAAAGGGGTGACCTTACCTCACCTGATACCAATCCTGCTGTTAGATCCAAAGTGATCCCTTCGCTATCAGCAAAGGACATGAACCCGCCAGAAGTTCAGAAGGTCGTAGTGGAACACATTGTGAGGAGTGAAGCAACCAACCCTCATTTCCAGTCCCAAGTCAGACTTCGCTCCTTTTCTGGAAAGAATCCAAGGCCCAACAATGAACCGGATTACGACACCTGGAGGTCACACATTGAACTGCTGTTGAGCGACCCTAACATGCTTCCTCTGCAGATTACCAGGAAGATAGTGGAGAGCTTGCTCCCACCTGCATCAGATGTGATTAAAGGACTGCAGCCAAACTCCCCCCCCCCCCCCCCTGGCCTTCCTGCAATTACTTGACTCTGCTTTCAGTATCGTGGAAGATGGGGAAGAGTTATTCGCCCAATTTCTGAACACATACCAAGACCCAGGGGAGGAGGCTTCTACGTATCTTCATCGGCTACAATCAGTGTTAAACCTGGCAGTACAGAGAGGTGGGGTTATGCCAAAAGAAGTCGACAGACACCTCCTGAAGCAGTTTTGTAGAGGCTGCTGGGATAGCACCCTGCTGTCCACCTTGCAGCTTGAACAAGTGAAAAGCAGACCCCCAGCATTTGGTGAGCTTTTGTTAATGCTTCGTACAGAGAAAGATCGGCGACGGACAAAAGCCAACCGCATGAAGAGACATATGAGCTCTACACGTCAGCGAATTCAAATTCAGGCTCACTGCGTGGATGCAGACCTAAACGAACGTCCAGGTAATTGCCCAAGTGCAATCGTGAGTCTTGCCAAGCAAGTTGCCACATTACAGAGCCAACTAGCCTCCTTTATGGAGCAGAAAAAAGGATCGGATAAAAAGGCAAAAACACAAAGAGCTCAAAGCCAAGGAAAACCAAGTGGAGATATAAAACCACAGACAGACCCGAAGCAGACGGGTAAACCCCGACCCTGGTACTGTTTTAAGTGTGGGGAGGATGGCCACATTTCATCATCATGCACAGAGGCCCCCAATCCTGTTTTAGTGGCTGAGAAGCGTAAACAGCTAGAGAAGAAGCAAAATGAGTGGCAGATGAAGACCAGCCCCAAGTCACATTTAAACGGCTGACAGCTTCTGTTGTGGGACAGACAGGAGCTGAGACTAGCCAAAGTCCCTCAGTGAAAAGTGTTGCTGTTAGCTGTCAATCCTGCACAAGCAAAGACCAATCAAGAATGGATACCAAACCTCAGTATAGGCTTCCTAAAGGACTAGTTGGAACAAAAAGCACAGCGCTGATAAATATAAAAGACAAGGAAATCAGCTGCTTGCTCGACACAGGGTCGCAAGTAACGACAATTCCGCGGTCGTTTTATGACCAGCATCTCTCAGACCAGAAGATAAAACCACTTCATGACATCCTGGAAGTAGAGGGAGCCGCAGGGCAATCAATCCCCTACTTAGGCTATGTTGAATTGGTCGTCAGGTTTCCAAAAGAGTTTATAGGAACTCCAACTGATGTAACCACACTTGCCTTAGTTGTCCCCAATCTAAGCACTGTCATTGAACCTCTCGTGTTGATAGGGACCAACACTCTCGACGTCCTCTTCGATGTCTGCTCCAAAACTGGGATTTCACATCAACCCATTCCCAGTGGCTACCAGGCAGTGCTTAAGGTGCTTGAAGTGAGGCACAGACGAGAGATGAATCCTGAACCTCACGCCATAGTGAGGTTGAAGAACAACTCACAAGTGATCCCGGCTGGGCAGGTTGTCATACTTGAGGGGGTCGCAACCACCAGTTGGTTTCTAAACGAGAAATCTGCCCTGCTGGAACATCCAGACTCATCCTCCTTGCCTGGAGGATTGGTTGTCAAACCCACCTTAGTTCAACTTACGCCCAGGCGGCCTTACAAGGTACCAGTCCACATCTGCAATGAGTCTGACCATGATGTTGTTATCCCCCCAAAGTGCATCATAGCACAGATGAACACCTACCAGACCATCTGTTCGAAGCAGCTCAGTACAGCACGATCAGCCGTACCATCCCAAGAACCACTAGGAACAAAGAAGTCTCCAAAGTCCACCTTAAATTTTAATTTTGATGGGTCCCCGATTTCAGCTGAATGGAAAGACCACATGGCAAAGCAATTGGACAGTATGGGTGATGTGTTTGCACAGCATGACACAGATTTTGGCCGCACAGACAGAGTAAAGCACCATATAAAGCTTTCTGATGAAACCCCTTTCAAACAGCGTGCGCGCCCAATCCACCCACAGGACATTGAAGCAGTTCGCAACCATATCCAGGAGCTCCTCGACACGGGAGTTATCAGGGAATCCGAGTCTCCATTCTCTTCACCTATTCAGGTGGTGAGAAAGAAAAACGGCCAAGTCAGATTATGCATTGACTACCGGCGGTTAAACCTTCAAACTATCAAGGATGCATACTCTCTTCCTAAGCTTGAGGACACGTTTAGTGCACTAAATGGCTCCCAGTGGTTTTCTGTGCTCGACTTGAAATCTGGCTACTACCAGATAGAAGTTGAAGAGGCAGATAAGCCAAAAACCGCCTTTGTGTGCCCCCTCGGGTTCTGGGAGTTTAATAGGATGCCTCAAGGGGTGACAAATGCCCCAAGCACGTTTCAGAGGTTAATGGAGAAGTGCATGGGGGACATGCATCTGAAAGAAGTGCTCGTATTCCTTGACGACTTAATAATATTCTCCAAGACTCTTGAAGAACACGAGGAGAGGCTAATGAAGGTGCTCTCCAGATTAAAAGAATTCGGACTCAAATTGTCCCCTGAGAAATGTGTCTTTTTCCAGACATCAGTCCGCTACCTTGGACATGTGGTCTCCAGAGATGGCGTCCGGACGGACCCGGAAAAGACAGCTGCTCTCGAGACCTGGCCTGTTCCAAAAAGTCTCAGAGAACTTAGATCCTTCCTCGGTTTTGCAGGATATTATAGGAGATTCGTCAAGGGATATTCCTGCATTGTGAAGCCTCTCCATGATCTGACTTCAGGATACCCACCATCCCGAAAAGGACTCAAGACACCAGGTAAATTGGACAAGTACCGAGACCCAAAGGAGCCCTTTGGGGAACGATGGACTTCCGCTTGCCAACAAGCCTTTGAAGAGGTGATTTACAAACTGACCACCGCCTCCGTGCTGGGATTTGCCGACCCTCAGAGGCCATATGTGCTTCACACAGATGCCAGCACTACTGGACTAGGTTCAGTCCTCTATCAGGAACAGGAGGGTCAGATGAGAGTGATCGGCTATGCGAGCAGAGGGCTGTCACGGAGTGAGAGTCGCTATCCAGCACATAAATTGGAGTTTTTGGCGTTAAAGTGGTCAGTCACTGAAAAATTTGCAGATTATCTTTATGGAAATCACTTCACTGTTGTAACAGATAGCAATCCGCTAACCTATGTACTTACCTCTGCAAAACTGGATGCGACGAGCTACAGGTGGTTAGCAGCATTATCCACATTCTCATTTAAACTCATCTATCGCCCAGGAAGACAGAACCTCGATGCCGATGGTCTTTCTCGCAGACCGCATGGAAAGCTAGAGGATGATCTCAGGTCACAGAAAGAGAGAGAACGAATCCTTCAGTTCACAAAGGAGCACCTCTCTGATCCGGAGAACGTTGACACTGTCAGCGAGGAAGTTGTCCAAGCAATTTGCGAGAGGCAGCTGATCTACAGCTTTAACGACAACGGAAATAACGTTGACAACATTGCTCTGGTTGAGTGTCTAGCTATCTCCGGGAATGCAGTACCAAGTTGTTTCCAACATGCAGATAGATCCGATGAATCCCCTGATGTCACTCACCTGTCTGAGGCCGACATTGCAGCTAAGCAGAGATCAGACCAATGTCTAAGACATGTCATCTCCCAACTTGAGAGTGGGGAGACGCCACCGCCTACCCTGCGGGAGGAACTCTCTGAACTTCCCTTTTTACTAAAAGAGATTAATCGCCTTGAGCTGGTGAATAATGTCCTATACAGAAGACGCCAAGAAGGTCCCAAGACATTCCATCAACTTGTCCTCCCTGTTGAGTTCCGAGGCACAGTTTTAACTAGTCTCCACGACCACATGGGACATATGGGAGTTGATCGCACTCTAGACCTTGTCAGGAGCAGGTTCTATTGGCCGAAGATGGCTATGGATGTGGAGAGGAAAGTGAAAACTTGTGGCAGGTGTGTCAGAAGGAAGACGCCGCCAAAGAAAGCTGCACCTCTCGCTAACATCACAACCACAAGGCCTCTCGAGCTTCTCTGCATAGATTTTCTTTCCCTCGAACCTGATAAGAGTGGTACCAAGGACATCCTGGTAATCACGGACCACTTCACAAAGTTTGCTGTTGCCATTCCAACACGTAACCAAAAAGCCCGTACCGTGGCAAAGTGCCTGTGGGAGAATTTCATGGTGCATTATGGCATGCCAGAAAAACTGCACAGCGACCAAGGGCCAGATTTTGAATCTCGGACGATAAAAGAACTCTGTCAGATAACCGGTATTCACAAAACCAGGACCACTCCATATCACCCCCGGAGTAATCCCGTGGAACGATTTAATCGTACCTTGCTTGCCATGTTGGGTACCCTCGAGAACCAAGAGAAGGCACACTGGCGGGATTTCGTCAGACCCCTTGTCCATGCCTATAACTGCACGAAGAACGACGTTACAGGTTTTACACCATACGAGCTAATGTTCGGGCGACAGGCTCGTTTACCAGTTGATTTGGCATTTGGACTACCGTTGCGGGATGACCAACACTCATCGCACTCAGAGTATGTCCGAAGTTTGAAATCACGTCTTGAACAAAGCTACAAGTTAGCTACGACCAACGCCGCAAAGATTGCACAAAAGAACAAGAAGCGATTTGACAAACGTGTTTGTACCTCAGATTTGGAACCCGGAGACAGAGTCCTAGTCCGAAATGTACGTTTAAGAGGCAAACACAAGATCTCAGACAAATGGGAGTCTAATGTCCATGTTGTGGTGAGCAGAGCGGGTACCCTACCTGTCTACAAAGTAAGACCAGAGACCTCTGCAGGACCAATGAGGACGTTACACAGAGATTTACTTCTTCCGTGTGGATTTTTACCCGTGGAACGGGTCAGCGACCCTGTTAAGCCATCTGCGAAGCGAAGGGTAGTAACTCGGGCTAATTCCGTTGCAGATGCTGAATTCTCTGAGCAAGAAGACGAAGAGTATATCCCTGTCGTATGGTTTGATGACACTCCAGAACTACGTGTGCTTCCAACTCACGGAAGTCCAGAACGTCTGCAGGATCTAACGTCAACCGAACAAGATGGGCAACAGATTGCACCTCCAGAAATCTATCGCATTGAGAGCCCAGTAAACACGCAGGTGTCAGATCACTTACCTGAAATGTCAAAACCACCGGAAACATCTACTGATGTTCTATTAAGTTCCTCGGAACCTGACAGAACTACCAATGATCATGAGACCACAGAGCACTTACCTGCTGAGAGAGTCACTCTCACTGATGCAGTACCTGAAAAAGAACACAGCAAAAATCACCGAGCTGACACCGACCAAACTGAAGAGGAATCCGTTGTGGAAAGTGTAAACTTACCTGATCCTAATGACCCTGGTGTTGAACTTCCTTCCACGTCTCCCCAGAGGACAGGTAGAGAAGATGAAACTGAAAGAACTGGAGACGAGGAATGTGTGAATAAAGAATCTGGAATGGACAGATTGGAGCCAAATGAAGGAGGAAGGATAACCGTTACCGACATCCCTATCAGGCGATCGGACAGAGAACGTCAACCACCAAAGAGACTTGATTATCCAGAACTTGGAAACCCCCTGGTCACAGTAGTGAAATCATTTTTTCATGGGCTGACCACTGTATTGTCTGATGCTTTACATGATAATCGAGTAGCCACAACAGCTTCTCCACTTTATTTTTCCTTGTTAATGTACTTTTTGCCGGCCAATTGTAATTTCTTTTTGTTCATTGTTCGGAGGATTGGGTTGCACTACTGTGTTCAGATTGTCAACTGTGTTTTGTTATTGTTGAGTACACATAAAGGAAAAAAACTTACCTTGTGGCATTCATCCATATTTAAGTTCACCTTGGCTCTCCGTACGAATTTATATCTTCTGAGACTGGTCCAGAACTGTCTTTTGTTATTAAATATATGTTACTCGGTTATTACATAGTTAGTAAAGGGTTACACAGGACTGGCAGCAGGTTTCCAGGAGGAGGGAGACAGAGTGAATATGAGATGAGGGGAGCCTGCTCATCAGCACCCCAGCAGAAAGGGTCAAACTCTGGTAACCGGTGATGATTGTACCCAATGTGCAGCAGTACCGGGACCAGAGTGAATAGGGTGTGTATGGGGAGCATGAGTGGGTGTCCGGCGTGCATTTTTGTAAGTCTTTTGTTGTATGTGCATGTGTGAGCATGAGGGAGGGAGTATGTGACTGTGTTTGTGTATGACTGTATATGTCAGTTGGGGCCTTTGACTCCTCTCTTCTCCTGGGACTTCTTTTTATGATACAGATCTTCGTCCCCCCTCCCCATGCCACACCTGGTGTGGGGGTGTGGTGCCTTGGTCTGCCTGGGTGTTCGTGGCTCCCGGGTCAGGGGGTTTAAGATCTTTGGCGCCTGCCTGGTCAATCCCGGTGGCTGCCTGGTGGGGTCTGGGTCCCTGGCGGGGGTGGTTGCCCCTGGGTCCCGGGTCGCTGGGTCCCGGGCTCGGCCAGCTAGGGGGTGGGAGGCTGAGGGCGGGCCTGTGGGCTTGCCACTGATATCTCCAGGGACTCTGCCGGCTGCTGGTTGTGGCTCCCTGGGGCGATCCTCTGTTCCCCTCGAGGGGGGCGGGGGCCTTTCTGGTTGCAGTCTCCTTGGGGTTCAGCTCCCCCCGTCTCCTACGCATCTTTGGGGGGCGGATCTGTGGTCCCTCACACTCTCTATTGGGCGCTCCTATAGAGAAACCTTACATAAACAAGCGCGTGTACACACACAGGTGCTCACATGGTGCTCTCAAAAGTATGGGCTTGGGCACGTTCAACACAGGTCTTAAGGCTGTCGTTGCCACTAAATGCACTATGATTTATTATCGTGTGATTGCTCAGTTAAGCAATGTTGATTTTATATTTCATCATCAGGTTGACGCAGTGTTAGCTTGCTCCTGTTGTATGTGTGTCTCATTTTTTCTCTTTCTGCAGGTCTAGAAGCAGACTTTTATGTATTTTTGTGGAACCTTCCCCCCCTATCTCCCCACCATTTGTCTTTTCCTTTCTCTTTCACCTCTGACTCCGTGTCTTGTCAGAATTGCAAAGCATTCAAAACAATAAAGTTTTAAGTATCAGGCGTGACATTAAAAGCAGACGCTTTGATACTCCACCTGAGAGTAAATCTGTAAGGCTTGTTAACAGCATTCAGACATCAATTCTGTTTGTTTACCATGTCCTGTCTGGCTGTGAAGCGAACAAAAAAAAAAGGCTTTATAACCTTTACCAGACTGATAGATCTCAATTTTTGTTCTCATTTGTTCTTGAATTTCTTTGGATCTTGGCATGAGGTCTAGCTTTTGAGGTGCTTTTGGTCTACCTCTGTCAGGCAGCTCATATTTAAGTGATTTCTTGATTTAAACAGGTGTGGCAGTAATCAGGCTTGGGGTGGCTACAGAAATTGCATTCAGGTGTGAAACACCACAGTTGGGTTATTTTTTTGACAAGGGGGGCAATTACTTTTTCATACAGGGCAATGTAGGTTTGGATTTTGTTCTCTCCCTAAATAATAAAAACCATCATTTCAAAACAGCATTTTGTGGTTACTTGTGTTATCTTTGACGAATGGTTAAATGTGTTTGATGATCAGAAACATTTTATGTGACAAACATGCAAAAGAATAAGAAATCAGGAAGGGGGCAAATAGTTTTTCACACCACTGTAACTGAGATTGAGCTTTTCGTATGTAAAATGTAACTAAAACCTTCAATATGCGTTATTATGATGAACATAAAAAAATCAGAAAATGTAAATGATGTTTTTTTTTTTTTACATATTTTTCATGTGCATATCATGTTTCATGCATTCATGTTCTAGTTTAAACACATTTTCCTAATTAAAAACATCCCTGTTATGTCTGTTTTTTCAAACCAGACACTTCTATTCAGAAGCTGGATATGTCATTTTTGGAGGCTGGAAATGTAAAAATCCATAATGTGCACACGATTAATGATAAGAAGGTCCATGCCGGAGATGTTCAAGGATCTCTAAAAGTAGGAACTTAAGAAAAAACAAAACAAAAAAGTGAATATGAGGTGGAAATAATGGAAATTTCTCTGGAGGATGGGCTTACTGTTTCTTGACAGTGGTAAAAGTACACAGAGGGTTGTCAGGTATGGGTGAGCTGAAGAGATCCAAAGGTGAGGGAATTGGTTTGTCCAGAGGCGTAGGCGCAGGAATGGATGTTGGTAGGTGAGCGGCTGAGAGCGGGCGGCCAGGGGATGAAGCAGTGTGGTCAGGAATGCTGAGATCCGGGTTTGTTGTGGAGGAGATGAGAGGTGAAGAGGAACCTGGAGGAGAGCAGGGAAGGGCATTAAGGATTCTTTCAGGCGGCAGGTTAACAAGAGCAGAATACAATTATCAAAAATCAGATTTGGGGCTAGAGCTACCCAAACAGAGTAATCATCCTGCGTGGTGAAGTGTCACACTGCTCCTTAAATCCCCTGGGCCTTGATGGTGAAATCAGCTGCAGCTGGGAGCTCTCAGACACGCCCACCTGTGGAAACAATACTCAGAGGAGAAAACAGGGTTACAGGCCAGCTCACCACGGACCATGACAGTCAGGGAATATCACATACCTGGGAATTAATGTCTCTCCTAAGTTAGCAGATCTAACCAAACTGCATCCTACTTTTAAAGAAAGTGGAAGATGATCTTGCAAGATGGAAATCCTTACCGATATCACTCATGGGGAGGGTTGCTACAATTAAAATTATCGTCTCACCCACAATAAATTACTTATTCTCAATGATCCCAAACAAACCACCAGCTGACTGAGGAGTCCAGAGATCTAAACCAATCACCATTCCTTTAGCAGGATAAACCTCCACAAATTAGCTTAAAAACGCTTCAGAAGACCAAAGATAGAGGAGGACTGGATCTACCCAACTTTTATTATTATTTCTTAGCCAACAGGCTGCAATATATACCAAGATGGTTGCAAGATAACCCATTAGATGAGTCTTGGTTAGATATAGAACAGACACTTTACAATACGATAGAGCTTTCAGACTTACCATTTATTAGCTCAAGCATAAGAAAACATGAAAGCTTCAAAAGTATCAGTATCAGCACCTCTCTGACAGCATGGTGGGAGTATCTTAAAATGACAGAGTCTTCACTAGTACCATGCAGATGCACACCTATCTGGAACAATCCTGACATTTTGCAAAATAACCAAATGATGAACCTTCCGGACTGGAAAAGTAAAGGAATCCTTTACCTGGAACACATATATGAAGGATTGGACTTCATCCCATTTAACAGAATAGTCTCCCAATTTTGAATAGATAAGAATAGCTTTTTAGAATATCACCAAATTAAATCTGTAGTTAAAAAAATGTAAGCTCAATAAAGTAGAATTAAAAACACCACCAAGGGTTTTAGACTTCTATAATCTCAAACCCCCCAAACTACTGTCTAAAGTATATAAGACACTGTCCAAAATAGACGATAGAATAGTAATCCTTATTGAAAAATGGGAGGTGGATCTATCAGTCAGCTATGACCAGAACTTCTGGTCCCAGACTTGTTTAAAAACTTTTAAAATGACCGGACACTCCAATTTACAATTAATTCAGTACAAAATTCTACACAGAGTACACTATACAGGTCATCGGATGTTCAAGATGGGGTTTGTGTCATCTGACACCTGTACACACTGCACAAACAACGTTCCTGACAATTACATTCATGCACTGTGGTCCTGTCCACCTGTCCAGGAATTTTGGGGTAGAGTATGTGAAGACCTGTCAAAGTGTCTAAAATGTCATATCCCAACCACCCCCTCTCTTTGTTTGCTGGGAAACCTGGACGATGTCCCGATTGAAACATCTTTGGTTCATGTGGTTCTGACTGCTATATGCATTGCTAAGAAAACTATCCTCATGAATTGGATAAATAGAGAAACTCTCTGCATTAAGCAGTATAGAAATATTTTGTTAGATCATATTGCACTTGACTTAGCCTCTGCTTCCACTTCAAATCAATCTCTTTGAGCTCCTTTGATTGGTTCCATCACATAGCGATGATGGGGGTTATTGATATTGTCCTGCAGGGTGATGTGGGTGATGGGGTGGAGGGTCTGAGTTTGGAGTATCCGGACGTTCCCTGAGGGTGGGTTCAATGGGGGCGTCTGGGGCTGGGAGGCTGCTGCCCCCCTCTGGAGGTGCTTGGGATGTCTCGGGGGGTGGACTACTGGCGGTTGTGAGTGGGGCCCCTTGGAGGTCTTGGCGGTGGCCATGGGTTGCTGCCTGGCAGCTGCAATGCCCTTGAGTAGGTCTGGGTAGAGGCCTGGGGGCTCGGGGTGTGGGGCTGGCCGGCCCCGTGTGGGGATTTTGGCGGGGCCTTGGGGGTCGGGTCTTGACATTTATGTTGCCGGGAAGAAGGCAAGGGGGATTTCCAGGAGGGGGAGGACCCAACCTTACCTGGATGTCCTATGTCTTATATATTCTGGAAGCTGTGCAAATGCAGGGATGGGAGTAGATATTCTGCTGGGGTGGGGCTGCGTTGGTTCCCTCGGACTCCGTGGAGCTCTGCAATGCTGCTGCTTTGGTTCTTGGCAAGATGAGCTGGGATCTCTATGCCCTGGGTGGCATTTTGGCAACAGAGGTGCCTATTGGGGCCAGTGGGGGAGCAGGCTCCCTGGAGGGCTTAGGCCAACCAGCAACTCCTCCCCATCCCCACACATTTTTCTCCTCCTGCTCCCTCACATCATCACACAAACAGAAGCACATAGGACTTTGGGGGGTGGACAAGTCAGGGGGTGCGGGTATGAACCCCATTTCCGCATTCCTGTGGCAGCCTGCCCCCCAATTTTATTTGCACATTAAACACTTCCACCAATGACATTCCACGCAAACACACACTTAGGGCCTTGGGAGTAAGCATATATAACGGCATTTGGCAAGGGGATCTTTCAGCCTCATCCCAGGTGCCGGAGCCCACTTTCAGTTTTAAACTACACTTAGACACAGAGGGCTGTGGGGGGAAGAGTGGTGGTGTGGTGGCATCAGCTGGCATAGGCCAGATGATGCCTGCACTGCCCGCTCACCACATCCACAAATACACCTCATCAACACGCACCAACACTGTTTTGGAGCAGGTGGAGGGTGACTAGGGGTCTTAGCACACCTCTGTTGTCACTTGGCTTCCTGAGGCTAGGAGGAGGATCCGGCCGTCTGCTGGGATCTGGGTGGTGGGTCGCTTTGCTCGGCATTGGGCGGGGGAGCCTGCTCATCAGCACCCCAGCAGAAAGGGTTGAACTCTGGGAAGAGGTGACGGTTGTACTCTTTGTGTAGCAGTACTGGGACCAGAGTGAATAGGGTGTGTATGGGAAGTATGAGTGGGTGTCTGGCGTGCATTTTTGTTAGTCTTAGGTTGTATGTGTACCGTATGTGTGAGCATGAGGGAGGGAGTGTGTGACTGTGTTTGTGAATGACTGTATATGTCAGGTGGGGCCTTTGACTCCTCCCCTCTCTTGGGACTTCTTTTGCTGCTATACATCTTCGCCTCCCCTCCCTCGTCACACTAGGTATGGAGTGTGGTGCCTTTGTCTGCCTGAGTGTTCGCGGCTCCCTGGGTCAGGGGGTTTAAGATTTTTAATGTCTGCCTGATTAATCCCGGTGGCTGCCTGGTTGGATCTGGGTCCCTGGGCTCTGTTGGGTCCTCGACGGAGCTGGTCGCCCCTGGGTCCTGGGCCGTTGGGTTCCGGGCTCGGCCGGCTTGGGGGTGGCCCCCCAAGGGCAATCCCCTGCCCCTCTCGATGGGGGCAGGGACTTTTCTGGTTGCAGTCTCCCTGGGGTCCCTGCGCTCTGGGGCAACTCCTGAATCTCTGAGACTTGGCGCTCCTTCCATCTCCTACGCACCTTTGGGGGCAGATCTGTGGCCCCTCACACTCTCTATTGGACACTCCTATAGAGAAACCTTACATATACAAGCGCGTGTACGCACACAGGTGCTCACATGGTGCTCTCATAAGTATGGACTTGGGCACATTCAACACATGTTGGCTGTGGTTGGCACTTAATGCACTGTGATTTATTGTCGTGATTGTTCAGTAAAACAATGTTGATTTTGTATTTCCTCATCAGACTGATGCAGTGATAGCTTGCTCCTGTTGTATTGTTGTGTATCCCTTTTCTTTTTTTCTCTCTCCTTTTTTTCTCTCCTTCTGCAGGTCTACAAGCAGACTCTTGTTCATCATTGATTGTTTGTTTTTGTGGAACCCCACCCCCCCTTCCTTGTGTCTCTTCCTTTCTCTTTCACTTCTGTCTCAGTGTCTGGTCGGAATTACATGCATTCAAAATGCAATAACAATAAAGTTTTAAGTATCAGGCACAACATTAAAAGCTGAATCTTTGATGCTCCACCTGAGAGTAAATATGTAAGGCTTGTCACCAGCATTCAGACAGGACATGGTAAAAAAAAAAAGAGAGAGATATGGTGAGAATCTCAGTCATCTGGGAGGGGCTTGGAATAGATCTGCTGCTTCTTCACATCAAGAGGAGCCAGTTGAGGTGGCTTTGACATATGTTTAGGATGCCTCCTAGATGTCTCTCTGGTGAGGATTTCTGGGCATGCTCAACTAGGAGACTCAAAGAAAGACCCAGGATATGCTGGAGGGTCTATGTTTCTCGGCTGGCTTGGGAACGCCTTAGGATTCCCCCAGAGGATCTTGCTCAAGCGGCTGGGGAGAGGGAAGTCTGGGCCTCTCTGTGTAGGCTGTTGCCCCTGCGACCCGACCACTGATAAGCAGATGAAAATGGATGGCATAAACACTCGCTGTCTGAACAAAATAGATTCACATGGAGTGTAGAAACAGAAAAAGCCAAACTCACAGCTTCGTTTGAGAAAAAAAAACTTATTTTTGTTTAATTTCCACAGCTACCTTTAACCACTAAAAATGCAGACATTGCCTTAATTTATCATTTACATATGGAAAGGCTGTCTGCATCACAAGTTATCAAACAGCAAGGAAAACTTGCAGCGCAGAAGAAGTTCACCAAACGTGAAATTGAGATGCTCATCCAATAAGTGGAGAAAAGAAAAGGAGGTTTTTCATTGGGCGGTTGCAGACCAAGAGTCACAGAAACTACAGAAAGTGCCAAATTGGGGAAGAAAAAAGCATCAGAGATAGTGATCTCTGGTGGAAGTAATAAATAAAAACGTTGGACTACAAGAAACCTGTCAAAGTTTTCACTAGCAGCTGATCCACATGACTGCAGCGTCACAATCAAAAGCTCATTATCTTAAGTAGAGGGCCAGAAACATTTACAGTGCAATTATTGATACTTTCAGCTTGTAAATAGTTCATTTTTATGTATTGCAATAAGTGTCTGTGTACGAACATGCATGTGTGTGCGAGCATAAAAAAACTAAATAAGAAATTCAGGCTCTGTGAAATTGGCTGTTTAATTTAATGTTAAATTCTGCCTCTGTCATGTGCCGGGGTGAGTACTCTTCTCATTGTTTCCATCTTTGAGCTGCTGTGTTTCAGGAGAGGGAGGCTCCAGCTGCAGCTCATTGACAATCCGCAGGTCCAGCCATAAGCCATAACTCGACGCCGGATGATTAACTACAACTTGGTAGTTCCTGCCCTTTGTGGCTTCTGGTTAAACTCTAGTGATTTTTGGAATTTTTTTTTAGTCTCTGTGGATTTACCCTGCTTACCTGTTCCTAGGTTTTTTGGATCATTGTGGACCTTACCTTGACCCCTCAGGATACTCCTTGGACTTCTGAAGCTCCTCTGGTTCTCCTGTGGCTCCCCTGTTCCTTTTCCACAGTCCCGCTGGATTACTCACCTGTGCTTCATAAATCTTCTGGACGCAGCACTCACCGTTCTCCTCTCCTCCCTGCCGGCCCGCTCTCTTGCTCTCCTCGCGCTCCCTCTCCTGAACACCTCCCTTCGTGGATTCACCCCAGCACTCCACCTACCCTCCTTACCCCCAAATTCCACTACCTCCGCTTCACCCCCGCCTTCCGCAGCCGCTCGCTTCCGAACTCAATTTTTTACTGGTACCCGCTCTACAACGGCTCCGCTCCGGTGTGGAGACCTGAGGTGCGCAAACAGGCATGCGCGGGATTTTCGAGATCTTGTGATACAGTCCGAGCAATAAACGTGGAAGTTAGACCCAAACACCCGTTGTGTGGGAGAAGCATCGAAATGAACTGTTTAATCTGCCCATTATTTGTGTAGAGAGATCAGCAGTGTTTGGATCAACAAAGTGTGACTACTTTGATAGTGGAAACTGTATTTATGGCTTATTTTTGTGCATTTAAAGTTCAGCCACCATTGATAGTTGTTAAAAGTTGTTAAACCTGTGCATATGAAACAAAAAACGCTTTTTGTTTATCGATTTATTGTGAAATAACGGAATCTGTGCTTGCTCCCTTTCCTGTTGGGCGGTTGTGATTCCTGTCCATTGACTGCGGAGGTGCAGAATCGATCCTATTTTTGCCGGAACAGAGGGCGGCGCACTGCGCCGCACTGCCACAGCACAGCCGCAGTAGTGGAATAGCTCTGATTGACTACAACGGGACCGATTTTGCTGCGGAGTTCGTGCCGGAGCGGAGCGGAGGTAGTGGAATTTGGGGGTTACTCCTCAGTTTCCAGCTCCCCGTAAGTCTTAACTCTGCACCTAACTAGTTTTGACTTACCTCCCTGTACTCACCTGCTCCTCTGCTCTCCCCTCCTCAGATGCTGCGGTTCCGTTACAATCCACTGGGCCTTATCCAGTGCGTCCTCAGCTCCCGATTATTTTTAATAAAGAAACTATTTTTACCTGTTTGGTACGTGAGTGGTGATTCTGCGTGTCTTGGGTTAAACTTGTCCCCAAAACCATGTCAGCCTCGCCCTAATTTTCATTTCCACTTCACTGTATCGACCTCGACAAAGCTCCGGAGCAGTAAACATGTGGTCTGAGGTATGCATGGGTTGTGCACACTGTCTCTCTCTTTGGCTGCGCTTTTTTTTTTTCAAGCTTGGGAAAATGCATGCAGATAATTCAGAAAATTCTTGTTTATTTACTTGTTGTGTGTGTACATTACAGTTGTGTTTGGTTTAAGTATTTGGACTTTTCTGAAATGATAAAACTCTTTGCAGTTGTAATTAATGTGGTTTAAACTAAGCCCACCAAGCCATTTTATGTATAATTGGCCTGTATTTGTACAGAACCTTCTTAGGGTTCACAACACAGTCATTCACACACTGGTGGGGATGAGCTACGATGTAGCCACAGCTGCCCTGTGGCGCGCTGACAGAGGTGAGGCCATTGGTCCCTCTGACTACCACCAGCAAGCAAGGATGATTAACCCTTTAGGCCCTATGCCTTTTTTCTGTGGGCCCTGGCACCTCCCAATTGGGGGCCTTTGGAGTTTCATGTCCCAAGTGTCAGTGATTGTTTGCATTCCCCGAGCACAGCTACAGTCAAAACAGTTTAGATTGTAAACAAAGCTATTTTTGGTTTTTGATACATTAAGACATTAAGATAAAATAATACTTGAACTTTATTTTAGAAGAGCTGCCCTGTGTGAAAGTGCTAACAGGATGGAGGTTGTGAGTTCAAATTCCATTTAGGAAATTTAGTCAATTGTTTTATTTATTCCAGGGGTCCTCAACTACAGGGAGTGCAGAATTATTAGGCAAGTTGTATTTTTGAGGAATAATTTTATTATTGAACAACAACCATGTTCTCAATGAACCCAAAAAACTCATTAATATCAAAGCTGAATGTTTTTGGAAGTAGTTTTTAGTTTTAGCTATTGACTGAAACCAATATAACATCTCCACATTCCCAAATATACATTTCTGACATTCAAAAACAATACAAAAACAAATCAGCGACCAATATTGCCACCTTTCTTTGCAAGGACACTCAAAAGCCTGCCATCCATGGATTCTGTCAGTGTTTTGATCTGTTCACCATCAACATTGCGTGCAGCAGCAACCACAGCCTCCCAGACACGGTTCAGAGAGGTGTACTGTTTTCCCTCCTTGTAAATCTCACATTTGATGATGGACCACAGGTTCTCAATGGGGTTCAGATCAGGTGAACAAGGAGGCCATGTCATTAGTTTTTCTTCTTTTATACCCTTTCTTGCCAGCCACGCTGTGGAGTACTTGGACGCGTGTGATGGAGCATTGTCCTGCATGAAAATCATGTTTTTCTTGAAGGATGCAGACTTCTTCCTGTACCACTGCTTGAACAAGGTGTCTTCCAGAAACTGGCAGTAGGACTGAGAGTTGAGCTTGACTCCATCCTCAACCCGAAAAGGCCCCACAAGCTCATCTTTGATGATACCAGCCCAAACCAGTACTCCACCTTGCTGGCGTCTGAGTTGGACTGGTGCTCTCTGCCCTTTACCAATCCAGCCACGGGCCCATCCATCTGGCCCATCAAGACTCACTCTCATTTCATCGGTCCATAAAACCTTAGAAAAATCAGTCTTGAGATATTTCTTGGCCCAGTCTTGACGTTTCAGCTTGTGTGTCTTGTTCAGTGGTGGTCGTCTTTCAGCCTTTCTTACCTTGGCCATGTCTCTGAGTATTGTACACCTTGTGCTTTTGGGCACTCCAGTGATGTTGCAGCTCTGAAATATGGCCAAACTAGATAGTGTGGGGATGGGAATTCCCCACACTTGGTCATGCCACTCCATGCCTCCTGGAAACACCCACTTTCACTGCATTTTTCAAATCTTGACTAGGGGTGGAGTTACATTTTCTGATAGTGTGCAGTCTCTCTTTAAGTGTCTTGCCCAAGGACACAACAGCAGCATTCTCTGGTGGGAATCGGGATTGAACCTGCAACCTTCCCATGACTGGACAACCCGCTCTGCCTACTAAGCTACTGCTTTAGTCTTGCCACAACCCATACAGATGCAATTGGACAGCTCTAGGACCAACCAGATCAACGGCCAACGTAACATGTTCATCACTAAAGAAATCAGTCTACAGGGGAGTCTGCCATACATGTAAGAAGAAGAAGAAGAAGAAGCAAATACATCTTTTTAAAATAAAGGGCTTAATTATCTCTTCCTGCTCATGTCTCAAAGAAAAACCCAAGTCTAAATGGTCCAAAGTTGACACCAAAGCTGTTTCAAACAAGCACCATACCTGAGCCGACACCATCTTTGTAGTTTTCTCCATTGCATCTTTGAAGCTTAGCCCACCAAACATCTGTCCACAAACAGAGAACTGTGATTATCCCCACCTAAAATTGTCTGGGCCAAAGGTGAACCCACAGAGGCTGTATTGGAGCATGGCTAGACTGACCTGCAGAGACATCTTTTTGCTACTACTAGGGTATGTCTAGATGTCTAGGCTCATCTCATTGGTGCACAATAGTAACAAAACCTTTGATTTTATCTCTTTTGACAACGGATGAAACAGCCAATTACTGTTCATGGCAAAAATACAGAATTATACTTTTTAGTGATACTACCCCATTACTACATCTTTAACTTCTATCTGGAGTTCAAATCACGACAATCTCAAGGTAAAACTTCATGCAAGGATCTTTATTTATCAAAGATAAAGGGAGCTGCAGTGCTGCAACAGTGGCACTACATCCTTCCAAGCTGCCGTAGCTTCAGCAGCAGATTGGTGTGTGCAGGAGATGGATGATGTTGCAGAGGTTCGGTTCTGTGTTGAGCATTTACTCCCACACATAAAAGGAGCAGATCTCTGATCATCAGAAAAGTGGTGGTGAAATCCTCAGTTCCTCCACACCAAATGAGTCATACCTCAAACTGAATATGAAAAACTATTGTTTACAAGATAAATAAATGCATTTGTTTCTACATGAGCACTGAAGCTTTTTATTTTTGCCCATTAATCTCCCATTTTGGTCACAATGCATCATATGCAGTTCCTTCTACAGCTTTGATCATTGTTGCTTGATGTTTAATAGTGTGTTAGGTACGTTGGTAATAATAATTATATTAATAATATTAATGTATACAAATATATACAATAATAATATACAAATGTATTCCTACTTGGAATGAATGCCTAGGGGCAGACGGTCTTATTTCCTGGTAATCGGACATCTCCCCTCAGGTTGACAAACACCAACACGGCTCTACCACTGACTCCATTTGCTTTGCAACATTGATGTTTGATTGCCACAAATAACACAAGTCTGGAGGAGTTCTGCCATGTGTTGGAGTTGCTAATGCTAACAGTTAGCTTCTACTAGTCCCTGCTGATTTCTGAATGTTAAACCAACAACAGCCTTCCCTGTTGCGAGCCAAGGTGGATGTTAAGTGACGTAGATCTGTCAGGCTTCTGTAATCCTAGAGTTTTACCATCTAGTTTCTGTCAGCAGCTAATGGAGGAGGTAGTGGTAGGACACTATTTTCACAATCATTCATAAAATATGGGTTCTCAGTGAAGGACCTCTTTGAGCTCAATTGAGGCTCAATAAATTTGGTTTTTCTGTATTTGTGGTCATTTTTCACAGATATGTGGTTACCATAGCCAGACTGAAATAGATAAATACAACATGGTGGTGAAGTTGTAAACAGTGGCTGCGAAATGTCCCACACTTTTTTAGATTCATTGGAAGTTACCGGGCTGCTCTATGTCACTCGCCTGGCCAGGGAACTCCTCGGGATTCTCCCGGAAGAGCTGGCCAGCGTGGCTGGGGAGAGGGAAGTCTGGGTCTCTCGAGTTAGGCTGCTGCCCCTGTGACCCAGCTCCGGATAAGCGGAGGATGGATGGATGGATGGATGGATGGGAGTTTGTTTCAAAGTCTTAACATTTTGAAATGAAAACACTCACAGGATCTAAAGCAGAATGTTGGCTTGGAGACAACCCAACAGACAGAATGCAGATATGTCATCAGGTTTTAAATGAAAAAGCTCAACTGGTAACTAATGAGAAGATGCCAGGGTTTCATCTATGTTATAATAAAGGTCTAGCTGCTGCATTTGGTAACAGGACAGACAAATGTAGCTAAATCCAGGAAACTATTCAGAACTCACATTTAAAGAGCATATGCAGAGGATATTTGATAGAAATCACCACTTCATTTTACTGATGTGACATCATCTACTGGATAAATATAACACAGTTCTCCATCAGTTGAATAAGGAGGAAGTAAAAAGCATCTCATTACGACGCCACTGACTTTTCCTCGGTCAAAACCATTTTTGCTCCTTTAAGTTTTTTTTATTTCCTCTCTAAGTTTCCAGTAAGTAAGCATTTCCTTCACCATTTTTCCTACCAGTTGGATCCTTAAAAACCTTCAGCACTTTTTTAGGTTCCAACTCAGCAGGATAAGCTATAAAACTGCAGTCCATTTCTTTCTTCTCAGATGGAGTATGTAGATGCCTACTGCCTCTCTGGTGCTTTTAATGCTGCGGGCTGTGGTGTGGTAAATGGCCGTGCTACTCAGCCTCTTTCTCTGCACAGTTAGCCTGCTTCCAGCTGGCAAACTCCCTCCATTTTTATTTTTGCCACAAAGGGGAAAAAAGGCATGTGCCAAATGGACCATTTACTCTACTGTGTGTGTGCGTGTGTGCGTGCGTGCACACGCGCGTGTGTGTGCACGTGCATGTGTGTGTGTGTGTGTGTGTGTGTGAGTGCGCGCGAACGTTAATGCGTGTGTGTAGTTAAAGTAGATGAGTTCTAGAATGTTTTACTGAAATTTGTTACTTTTGAACATTTTAAACTGAAGGATAATTAAATGTTTTTACCCTTCATGTCTTATTGTTTTAAATCCATCACATCTACCATCGACAGTCAGAAAAACCACCTGGGTCACTTGTATGATACTTTTTGCCTTTTGCTGGTTGCTTAGTAAATAGTCCCCCAATCAGATATGTCAGACCATTTCATGTTTTTTAATAATCAAGTGTGTACCAAGTGAGAATACTTCAGTCGAATATTCCCCGATGAAATCTGTTGAGTGATTTTCATGAAACGTGATGAGACAGGAGGGGGTAGTTAAGGTTAATTAAAAGTGTTTACTAGTAACATAGAACCAAAAATAAAGCCTGAACCATGAAAACATGGAGCTGACCAGTAACTGAACACAATTTACAGATGAAGGATTTAATTGCGTCATTAAAACAAGATGCTTGGACAATGCCTGTTAAAAAAATAAAAATAAAACTGTATTTTATACTGTGAGATGGTGATTACTGAGAAGGGAAATTCCCTCAATGCCATGCCGGCATGGAGCGTTTATAAGGCACATCGTTGCAGTAATATTACGCTGATTTGCTTGCATGGTGTGTATTGTAAAAAGGGCTACGAAAACTCAATTGAGAGGCAGCTGGGGGGAGGGCTGCAGCAACGTTGGTTCTAGTCTCTCACTCTTCAGCACCTGTTCCCTGTTAACCACAGCCGAGCCAAATACGTTGGGTATTTGTGTTGGCGTCCCCTGTTGGTGTGGAGTGCCACAAGCAGCTGCTTCACTGGCCTCTGCCGTGGGCTGGATTTGGTCAACCCCGTGGCCTGATTTTGTACTTAGGACAAAGCAAAGGAAGTGAAAATATAAAAAGTAAACGCACAAACTTTAGGTGGGCATAGAGTTATTTGCTCTGCTGCTCGTGTCTTAGGAAATTGAAGTTAGCTGAAAAACTGTGAAAAACAGCAGGATTTTGAATTCAAATCAATTCAATTCAAGTTTATTTATATAGCGTCAAATCACGACAAGAGTCATCTCAAGGCACTTCACACAGTAAACATTCCAATGCAGGTCAGTTCATTAAGCCAATCAGTAAAAAGTTTCCTATATAAGGAACCCAGCAGGTTGCATCAAGTCACTGACTAGTGTCAGAGTCTTTACAGCAATCCTCATAAGCAAGCATATAGGAGAGGAAAACTCCCTTTTAACAGGAAGAAACCTCCAGAGGATCCTGGCTCAGTATAAGCAGCCATCCTCCACGACTCACTGGGGATCGAGAAGACGGAGCAGGCACACACACACACACACACACACACACACACACCAACCCACCTACACACACACACAACATATATACCAAGTAGTTTTTCTATAGTTACACTGTGATATCTTAGTAAATATTCTATTTGGTGAGAGATAAACTTTATTGTATTTATCCTAGTGGATCTATAATTAAACGGGTAAACTGGTAGTAGCACATCCAACGTCAAGGAAAGTAAAATGTTATCATCAGGAGAGGGAGAATGTTTAAGTGGTTAGCAGCAGTGTTCAAGCCGATGGACCCCACCATCTTACACATTAATGTGAGTAATCACAATTTGCAAACACATTGCATCTGATTGGCTAACAGCAACACAACTTTACTGCTGCCTGCGTTCCGTCGTTTTATCTTGGGTTGCAGTGTTTAAGGTTTACCTTTACAAATAACACAAATCTGAACCTGTTCTGGCTTTTTGTGGAGTTGCTAACGCTAATAGTTAGTTTCCACTAGTTCTGCTCTCTCCTGGCTGCTTAGTGAACACATCCTTCCACAGTTCAGATCCAAGGTGGGTGACTTCATGAATCCAAATACTTCTCTGTTATTTGCTTTTTCTGACCAGAGCGTTTTCTTGTCTATTTTGTTTTGGCGGCAACTATTTCCACATTCAGCAGGCATGCGAATTTCAGCATGACGATCTAAAAGATGTGGTATTTCAAAAAGAACAGTTAAAGGTTTCTCAGTGAGCTTCTGCTTTAAAAGGAAATAAACATTCTTCTTGTTAGAACCTTTTTTATGACAGTCACAAATTCTCAATATGGATATATTTATTCCAGTTTTCATCACATATAAAACTGTCCTGTCATTCTAAACCTGCTGTTTCTCACCTGCTTCCATCCCGGTGTAGACACCTTATCTTTCCACATTTCTCCTCCACCTGCAGCCGCCTCCTTCATTAGTTTCCACGGCCATCCTTGACACACTGAGTCAGCCCTTTATCCTCTCATAATCTTCCTTGTCACTCCTTTTTGGGCTGACTGGTCTTCTGGGGTTGTTTTCTGATGAGGCTTGTGAGCATGATGCTAGCATCCTTCCCCTTGGAACAAACTTTAAAGAAGTCCATCACTGAGAAACCATTATTTAATTATTATTTTTGAAAATGGTCAGTCACTCTGAGTTTGTCATACAGACTGAAGGTGTCTGTGTCCCGCACCTTTTAGTTTCTGATAGAAAATAGACAATGAAACTCTAAGATGAGACAAGTCTGACAGATCCCCGGTGCATTCATGGTCTCACCTATCTCAACTCACGACGGGGAAGGCTGTTTTTGGTTTAGCGTCCAGGAAACAGCAGAAAATGACTCAGCTAGTGAAATCTAACTGTTAGCATTAACACCTTCACCGCACAGCACAACTCCTTCAGGCTTGTGTTATTTGTGCAGATAAAACATCAACGTTGCAAAACAGATAGTCAGCGGTCGAGTTGTGTTGCTGTTATCCAGTTTAAGGCAAGATGTCCAAATATCAGGAAATAAGACTCCAAATACTGTCGCCCGAAGCAACTTTCTCCTTTCTCCGTGCTGAAAAAGGTGCATCAAAGCTTTTTTTCGCTAGAGTACAGCTTACAAGGCATTATTCCTACTAGAAACCACTGCAGATGTAATCAAATATGAGTGAAGAGCCTCTTTAAACACAGCATAATTCTAAAAAAGCTTATTGGACAGACAAACATTATGAAATATTATCTGATAATTTATAATAATTTCTCCAAACATGAACTATAAACACAAAGAGTAAATATTTCATGGAGGTGATGCTAACATAGCACTCGACTAGAGGAGTTCTGGGCATATAATCTTCAAGACAAAAGATGAGAGAGTGCACCAGATGTTTGAGCTGAATGGTGGTATCTGCTGCTGGTGATGTGTATATTTCCAGTCCGCCGTGCGCTGCCCAGCTCTCTACAGGCTGTTTTTGTAAACTATCATTTTCTCTAGCATGAGCCAAACTCTGGCCTTTAATGGCACATCCTGTTCTCAGTGCCACAGACCTCCCTAGTGAGTTATATTTACATTTTTATACCCATGAGTCACATGGAGAGATTGATGTTCTGTGCAGTAAATTCATCCTCGCTGAATGAATCCTTCAGATGTCAACACACTCAAGGACGGGGATACCCTGAAGACATGAGCCATCCCTTTTTTTACAGCTCTCTTGAGAATAGCTGCCAGGGATTTTTTTTCCATGCCTTTGCCTAATAAACTTGTAATATAGACATAAAACACAACAGGCACAGTTTAAAGAGAAGAAATTATTTAAAATATGTTTGACTTTGAGCTATTTCTGGCCATTCAAAAACAGATAAAGTACACGAATATCTGTGGAAGCAGGTTATCTTATGAGTGAAACAATACAGGTCAGAGAAATAGTTGAGTTTATTGTGACATTTCAGAACTAGAGGCATATCCACATGAATGAATTGGTTCGGTACGTACCTGTGTTTTGAGACTGCTACCAGTATGGCACTGTTGTTTTTTCTCATGTTATTTAAGCAGTAGTTTTTTTTCATAAGCACGCATAACAATTAAATCACTCTAAAAATTACTCTAAAACTACAAGAGATTCCACAGGTTCGATCAGATATTTTGAAATGTTTTGGCACAGATTGGCTATGGCTAGACAAATGAGCTAACGGCTAAGCTAAAAGGTACCAGTTTCAATGTGTTCTTGCAAATTAAAACAATTTATGTCTCAACTATTTCATGGGAGACCTTACACCTTACACATCCATATATTTCACAGTGCAAAGAACTTTTCATACTACTCTGCAGTTATTTAAAGTAAAAGCTAGCTACTATCAGTGCGCCCCAGGGCAGCTGTGCCTACATCGTAGCTCATCACCATCAGTGTGTGAATGTGTGTGTGAATGGATGAATGATGCACTGTGGAGTAAAGCGCTTTGGAGTCCTTACTCTGAGCGGCGCTATACAAGTGCAGGTCATTTATCATTTACTAAAGCCATTCTGGCTGAAAACATAATTGATCCTGCATTTGTATATGGAGTCTAGGTCACGCCCATCTACTTCCGGACCATGAGTCCCCGGAAGAACGAAAAATGAATGCAAGTCAATGGGGCTAAAGCATTATTTTCTAATCCTGTTTGTTGTGTGCCATGGATTTCACATAAAATGTCACATTTTGATGCCAAGAATGCACTTATTTTCGAACGGGGGGAAGCTTATTTTAGGATTTATGTGAAAATAAGTCCAAGTCTACAAATGCGCTTCACCAAATTGACGTCATCAAACCAGACAAGGAGAAAAGCAGAGGAAAAATAGCAGTAAGTTCAGCGAACTTCAAATTCTTCCTTCAAAAGGAAAGAACCACCATAAATCTGGCCATGTGGTAAATAGCAGCTACGCTAGTGGCGAGGAGATTCTGTGGTGACATCATAAATGCGGCATACTGACGTCTGATATCCGGATTTTCCGGTTCCGGTTGAGTGAACGCTGGCGCGTCTCGCTGCCGCTGCTCGCTGGCAAACAAACTTTTTGTATTTTTTTTTCTTCTTTTTCACCCTAGTCACATCCCTGTGTCGGTGAAAACTCATTTTCACCTACCTGCTCAGCTTGCGTTCTGGTTGCACATCACCACCTCCCTGCTCCACTCCATAATGTGGTCCAACAGGATTTCTGTGTGCCTCTCACTGGCCTGGATCATCCTGTCGCTCATTCTTCTGTCCGTGGATGGCCTTCTCCAGTACTCGGCGGCGGAGCTCTTCAACCTCCGCTTTCACTACTCCGGATCTCCACCACCAGCTCTGTGCCTCTTCCCCGACATCACCTTCCAGCCTCGCCGTCGGTATATCCATCGGGGGTCCCGGCGGAACCTCCATCTCGACGGCTCCAAAGGAATACCCTCCTTCTGGTCCACGACTAGCCGGCGGCTACCCAGGAATACCTGCCGAGCTGCCGACTCCAGCGTGTTAGCCCGGCTGGCTAGTCGGGCTAATGCTCCTGTCGCCAGGGACTTCCGCACTGCTAATTTTGGTCTTCTCAACATTCGCTCCCTCTCTGGTAAAGGACATCTCCACCAAGATACCATCAGTGACCATAAGCTAGACTTTCTTTGTCTGAACGAAACTTGGCAACAACCCAGCGATTTCTCACAACTCAATGACTGTTCTCACAACTCAATGACTGTACTCCTCCCGGATTTGTTTACCTCTCCAAACCCCGTGGGTCGGGCCGCGGCGGTGGTCTCGCGATACTCTATCGCGAGACTTGGAAGGTCCTTCCCGTAAGCCTTCCTCCTCTCACCACTCTGGAATGCCTCGCCTGTCAACTCTCCGGCCCGACCCCCACAATAATTGTCACTGTTTATCGTCCCCCCAAGTTCAGCTTTGAGTTTTTAAATGAACTCTCTGCTCTTTTATCCCATCTGTCCTCCCTTTCCCCAAATGTAATTTTACTTGGTGATTTTAATATTCATATGGACAATATGGCCCTCCCCCTCAGCAAAGACTTCTCCTCATCTTTGGACAGCCTCAGTTTTCATCAATATGCCAATTTTCCCACTCACATTAAAGGTCACACCCTGGATTTAATCTGGTGCTCCGGCCTGACCCCCTCCAACTGTACAGCTGACCCGCTCCCTTTCACGGACCACTTCCTCATCTCATTTTCTGTTCCCCTCCGTCTCTCCATCATCAAGTCACCACGTATCATTTCTTTTCGTAATATTAAGGACATTGATCTAGCCTCCCTGTCCTCCAGTTTTGCCACCTTGACCCCTAATTTGTCCTCTACTCCCGATGATCTTGTCATTCAGTACAATAACGGTCTGGTTTCTATCCTTAATTCATTTGCTCCCATCAAATCCCGCTCTGTACATTTTACTCGGTCTGCTCCATGGTTCACCCCTGCCCTTCGCTCCTTGAAAGCTACCAACCGGAGGCTTGAAAGACTCTACAAGAAAACCGGTCTCACCATCCATAAAGACTTATATTCTGCTCAGATTTCTCTCTACAAGGACTCCATCTCCCATGCCAAATCTCAGTATTACTCCGGTCTCATCTCGTCCAACTCCAGCAACACTAAAACATTATTTTCCATCATGAACAGCATTTTTCAGCCTCCCGACTGCTTACCCATCCATCTTTACTCTTCAGAAACCTGTAACTCTCCCCTTCAGTTTTTTAATGAGAAGGTCAATAGAATCCATCTCTCTTTACCTCATTCCTCCCCTCCCTCTCCTGATTTATTTGAACCCACCATTCCGTTCTCCTCCTTTGAACTTCCCCATCCCTCAGAAATATTAGATTACATCACCAAATCCAAACCTTCCACCTGTCAACTGGACCCTATTCCAACTGTTTTAGTTAAATCGTGCCTTTCTTCTCTGCTCCCTTTTATAACAGCCATTATTCATTCCTCACTATCCTCTGGTACGGTCCCATCCCTATTCAAATCCGCTTCAGTCAGCCCTATTCTAAAAAAACCTGGTTTAGATCCCAATGATTTCAATAACCTCCGTCCCATTTCCCATCTTCCCTTCATTTCCAAAGTCCTTGAGAAAACTGTTGCATCTCAGCTCCATTCACATCTCACCCGCAATAACCTTTATGAACAGTTTCAGTCTGGCTTCCGTCCCCACCACAGCACAGAAACAGCTCTCATCAAGATCACTAACGACCTACTCATTGCTGCTGATTCTGGTTTAATCTCTATTCTTATTCTCCTCGATCTGAGTGCGGCCTTTGACACCATTTCTCATCCCGTCCTCCTCAATAGACTCTCTTCCTTAGGCATCACTCACACCCCCCTCAGCTGGTTTCAATCTTACCTTACTGGCCGCACTCAGTTCATCCAGTTAAAATCCTTTACCTCAGAACCCTCCCCAGTCAAGTCAGGTGTGCCCCAGGGCTCTGTCCTGGGGCCCCTCCTCTTCATAGTATATCTCCTCCCTATCGGCAAAATCTTCCGCAAATTCAATATCCAGTTTGACTGCTTTGCAGATGACACCCAGCTCTACATTTCCAGTAAGCCCAACTCAACTCTCCCACCATCCTCCCTTACACTCTGCCTCTCTGAAATCAAATCATGGTTCACCTCTAATTTCCTCAAACTCAACGGCAATAAAACTGAACTTCTTCTTGTTGGCACTAACTCCACCCTCTCAACATCTGACAGCTTTTCTTTAACTATTGACAGCGCCACAGTCTCCCCCTCACCTCATGTCAAGAGTCTGGGTGTCATTCTCGACAGCTCACTTTCTTTTCAGGCTCACATTAATAACTTAATTCGGTCAGCATACTTCCATCTACGTTCCATAAACCGTCTCCGTCCCTCACTGACCCCTCACACTGCCGCCATTCTCGTCCACAGCCTCGTCACCTCCCGTATCGACTATTGCAATTCACTTCTTTATGGTCTTCCCAACAAACTCCTTCATGAACTGCAACTGGTCCAGAATTCAGCAGCCCGTATTATCACCAGAACCCCTTCCTTTCACCACATCACGCCGGTTCTCCAGCAGCTTCACTGGCTCCCAGTTAAATTCAGGTCCATCTTCAAAATTCTCCTCCATACCTTCAAAGCAATCCACAACCTCTCTCCTCCATATATCTCAGACCTTATAAGTATTCACACCCCGTCCCGTTCACTCAGATCTTCTTCTTCCATCCATCTTGCGGTTCCTTCTGCCCGTCTCGCTACCATGGGGAGCAGAGCTTTCAGCCGCTCTGCTCCTCGACTCTGGAACTCACTTCCCCCAGACATCAGGAACGTCGACAGTTTTACCCTTTTCAAAACAAAACTCAAAACACACATGTTTAAATCTGCCTACAACCTCTGATTTTATTGAAATGTTTCTCTCTGTTTTTTCTTCTTTGGGTTTTATTATTGTTTTATTGTATTTTATTACGTGTTTTGTGTAAAGTGACCTTGGGTGTCCTGAAAGGCGCTTTGAAATAAAATGTATTATTATTATTATTATTATGATATGTAGTCAGGGTTAATTATGAACATTTACAAGCTGATAAATCTCAAAGTACATGACAGACGTGGTCGAACCAGATATTACTACTTTTCATTTAAGTAGAAGTTCAACACATGTGCGATCCAGGGCGTGAAGCAACACGGATCAGAAGATATCTTTTAGCCCCGTTGACTTGCAATCATTTATTTGTTCCCCTGGGGACCCATGAGCCGACCGCAAAGGGAGGAGACTTATGGGCTCGACACACGGGAGGCGACAAACGACCGCGATCAGCGAAATTTGTCGCTGTCGCTTTTATTACCTGTCACACGGGAGGCGATCCGCAGTAGCGGCCAGCGGCAAAGCCGTCTACGCGTTCTGTTCCATGGCGAAATCGAAACTTCCGTTGTTTTGTTTGGCTGTGTCAGGTTGGAGGGAATTTAGGTTATTTAAGCGGTTCAGAGTTAATAAAGCGGTAGATATGATGTTTCACAAGGTGCTGCTAGAGTTATGTGAAATCTTACTTCTGATTTTACTATATAAAACATAATAATAATCAACTTCTCCTTCATGTTTGCTCAGAGATGTGCGGAGCATCCTGTCCGCTCATTGGTCAGTGAATGAAACCTCCGTTGATTGGTCCTCGCCCGAGCGACAGCGATGAAAAGTTGAAAATGTTTCAACTTTCTGGGATCGCGTCGCTGGGTCGTCCGTGCACGAGTGCAAACTTTCACACGCACGTTTTTCGCGTTTCGCTTAGTAGGAGAGAGACCCACGATTATCGCTTTGTCGTGCATGTCTCATTGAAAATGAATGGAGGAGAGGCGATGTCGCCTCCCGTGTGTCGAGCCCATAAGGCTCCATTAACTTCAATGAATTTTGAAGACTATGTTATTTTTGTGACTAGCTGTTTACACGGCTGTTGGCAATCACCGTTTCTCCAAACTGAGGTTGTTGAGAGCGCTATCTAAAATAGTTAGAACAGAAAGAGTTCTAAACCTTTTCACTGAACTGTCACGATGCTGTGGTGTGGACTCAAAATGCAGTACCCAGGATGACACGGAGGCAGGGATGAAGATTTTAAATAAAAAGTCTTTATTTTGTGGGTGAGCCAAAAACCAAGGTAATCCAAACTGGGAGTCAAAATCCAAAAAGCCAAAAATCCCAAAGGTCAAAGAGCAGATTATTATCTGGGAATCAAGAAACTCTGGTTAAACACAGAGGGGCTAAACTGACAGAATCAACAAACATTAATGGACCGACAAGAACACAGAGACAGACAGGGCTTAAATACACTGGGAGGAGCAATCAGGGAAAATGGCAGCAGGTGTGTGAAGTGAGAGCTGGAGGGAAGACAGGTGAACCTAATAATCAAAATGGGAAACAGAAACAGAGGGCCAAATAACCCTAAGAAACTAAGACACCAAAACTAAACCTAAAGGCTGCAGGAAGGACTAACACACACACACACACACACACACACACACACACACACACACACACACACACACACACACACACACACACACACACACACACACCAATGTACTTATATATAAACAGGAAAGGGGAATGGACAAGCACACACACACACACACACACACACACACACATACACACACAAACACTGAGCAGGAGACTGAATCTCACACACACGTTGAGCTGGCGACAAAGAAGCTGGGGACTACAAGGACACAGAATGTAAATGAGACCTGGAGGACCTGGGGATGAATGAGATGACACAAGACCTGGGAGGAATAGACTTAAAGGACTACAAACATAAGACACTAAACTGACACGCAGAAAAGGACACATGAGGGCGCCAAAGAGCTACAACATAAGACACATAACAGGGATGCAGACAAGGACACATGAGGGCACTAAGAGAGCACAAGGGGAGAACCTGGAGTGGAGCACAAGAGGAGCTGGGGAACAAAGGGACACAAGAGGGAATCTAGAGAGGGATGGAGGACACCAGGAGGCACATAAAGGAGGGGGCAGATGCAGACCATGACAGTACCCCCCCCCCCCCCCCCCCCCCTCTAAGGGCGGATACCAGACGACCATAAGACAGACAAACACCACAAGCAAAAGACAAGGCAAAAACAAGACACGAAACAACCAGAGGGAGGGAGAGGAGGGAGCAAACAAAACACAACCCAAAAAGGGGCAGGCGAGGAGGGAACAGGAGACCCTGGGAGGCCGGCGACGGGGAAACCGGAGGCGGGACGAGGGAAGCCTAGGGGGCCGGCGACGGGGAATCAGGAGGCGGGACGAGGGAAGCCTAGGGGGCCGGCGACGGGGAATCAGGAGGCGGGACGAGGGAAGCCTAGGGGGCCGGCGACAGGGAATCAGGAGGCGGGACCAAAGATGCCCAGGGGGCCAGTGACGGGGAACAGGGGTCTTAGAGGAGGATGACGAGGAAGGAACTCCGGAGCCCGGGGAGACTGGAAGGCTTGAAACTGAGAGACTTGTGGAGACTGGAAGGCCAGAGACGGGGGAACTTGTGGTGACTGGAAGGCCAGAGACGGGGGAACTTGTGGTGACTGGAAGGCCAGAGACGGGGGAACTTGTGGTGACTGGAAGGCCAGAGACTGGGGAACTTGTAGTGACTGGAAGGCCAGAGACTGGGGAACTTGTGGTGACTGGAACTCTTGAGGCTTCTGGGAACGGAGCGACGTCGACTTCAGAGCCCGGCGAGTCTGCTTCAGAGCCGGAGGGGGCGACGTCGGCTTCAGAGCCGGGCGAGTCTGCTTCAGAGCCGGAGGGGGCGACGTCAGCTTCAGAGCCGGAGGGGGCACCGTCTGCTTCAGAGCCGGAGGGGGCGACGTCTGCTTCAGAGCCGGAGGGGGCGACGTCTGCTTCGGAGCCGGAGGGGGCGACGTCTGCTTCGGGGCCGGAGGGGGCGACGTCTGCTTCGGGGCCCGGGGACGTGGGAGCGCCGTCTGCTTCAGAGCCGGAGGGAGCGACGTCTGCTTCGGGGCCCGGGGACGTGGGAGCGCCGTCTGCTTCAGAGCCGGAGGGAGCGACGTCTGCTTCGGGGCCCGGGGACGTGGGAGCGTCTGCTTCGGGGCCCGGGGACGTGGGAGCGTCTGCTTCGGGGCTCGAGCCGGGGACGTGGGAGCGTCTGCTTCGGGGCTCGAGCCGGGTACGTGGGAGCGTCTGCTTCGGGGCTCGAGCCGGGTACGTCTGCTTCGGGGCTCGAGCCGGGTACGTCTGCTTCGGGGCTCGAGCCGGGTACGTCTGCTTCGGGGCTCGAGCCGGGTACGTCTGCTTCGGGGCTCGAGCCGGGTGGCGTCCGCTTCTGGACCACCGCTGAGGCGAGGTGTGATGCGTCCACCTGGACCACCGCTGAGGCGAGGTGCGATGCGTCCACCTGGACCACCGCTGAGGCGAGGTGCGATGCGTCCCCTTGGACCACCGCTGAGGCGAGGTGCGATGCGTCCCCTTGGACCACCGCTGAGGCGAGGTGCGATGCGTCCCCTTGGACCACCGCTGAGGCGAGGTGCGATGCGTCCCCTTGGACCACCGCTGAGGCGAGGTGCGATGCGTCCCCTTGGACCACCGCTGAGGCGAGGTGTGACTCAGACGCAGGTCTCCGAGTAGGGGCCTCTGAGATAGGCGGCACCACTCTGGCCTCAGGAAAGTGCTGGTGATGGCGTTGTCGTCTACGATGAGCACGACTCCTAGGAGGTGCGGGGGTGACTTCAACAGGTGCGGAGGAAGTGATACAGCCCACCGGAGATGAAGTGGTGGCGCTGTCAGAACCTGGTGAGGGTGTGGTGGTGTACTCCATCTGAGAAACTGAGGTGGCATCAACATGCATAGGAGAGATTGAAATGAATCTGGTTCTGATGGTCTGAGATGGGGAGTTGATGCAGTCCGGATCAGGTGAGGGTGTGGCGGTGTGACACATCGGAGAGGAAGTGGTGGCCCTGTCAGGACCTGGTGAGGGTGTGGCGGTGTGACCCATCTGAGATGCTGAGGTGGCATCAGCGACTGGTGGAGGAGGATCTCGGCCAAAAGTGCGGAGGAGCAATGCAGCAAAGTCCCAAAAAGACACAGCCTTAAGATCCTCTATGTCGAAACGGTCAGCAACCCACCGCATGGCTTTACCCCTCAACCAGAGCACCATATACGACACCTTGTTGAACTCTGAAGATTCCAAGTCCAAACAACGGGCACAGTCCCGAATGAAACCCATACAAAGGTCTGGATCACCGTCATAATAGAACATCTCCTGTGTACCTGGAGTTCCTGCTGGGTCCTGTTCTGGTCGGTCCATTCTGTCACGATGCGGTGGTGTGGACCCAAAATGCAGTACCCAGGATGACACGGAGGCAGGGATGAAGATTTTAAATAAAAAGTCTTTATTTTGTGGGTGAGCCAAAAACCAAGGTAATCCAAACTGGGAGTCAAAATCCAAAAAGCCAAAAATCCCAAAGGTCAAAGAGCAGATTATTATCTGGGAATCAAGAAACTCTGGTTAAACACAGAGGGGCTAAACTGACAGAATCAACAAACATTAATGGACCGACAAGAACACAGAGACAGACAGGGCTTAAATACACTGGGAGGAGCAATCAGGGAAAATGGCAGCAGGTGTGTGAAGTGAGAGCTGGAGGGAAGACAGGTGAACCTAATAATCAAAATGGGAAACAGAAACAGAGGGCCAAATAACCCTAAGAAACTAAGACACCAAAACTAAACCTAAAGGCTGCAGGAAGGACTAACACACACACACACACACCAATGTACTTATATATAAACAGGAAAGGGGAATGGACAAGCACACACACACACACACACATACACACACAAACACTGAGCAGGAGACTGAATCTCACACACACGTTGAGCTGGGGACAAAGAAGCTGGGGACTACAAGGACACAGAATGTAAATGAGACCTGGAGGACCTGGGGATGAATGAGATGACACAAGACCTGGGAGGAATAGACTTAAAGGACTACAAACATAAGACACTAAACTGACACGCAGAAAAGGACACATGAGGGCGCCAAAGAGCTACAACATAAGACACATAACAGGGATGCAGACAAGGACACATGAGGGCACTAAGAGAGCACAAGGGGAGAACCTGGAGTGGAGCACAAGAGGAGCTGGGGAACAAAGGGACACAAGAGGGAATCTAGAGAGGGATGGAGGACACCAGGAGGCACATAAAGGAGGGGGCAGATGCAGACCATGACAAGAACCACTTTTCAAAAAACTGGAAGAACCTCTTAGATCTCAGTAGCCTCTCAGATGGGTGAGTGTCTGTGTCATTTTCATATGAATATCTGTTTTTTCAAATGTGAAATTGCATTATGAAAAATTGTGAAAATATGACCCTGTTGGTCTTCCATACATTTGTCTTTTGTTCTCCACTGATGTTTGGGAATGCAAAACTTCTCTACACATCTGACTAGTGGCCAGTTGGCGGTCCATTGATTACTAAAAATGGGGTTACTGCAGATAATTTTTGAGTGAAAAAAATATATTTTCTTCAAAACTATTCACAGAAACACACAAAATGTTTGGCAAAACACACGACAAGAGGCAACTAATTTATAAGTTTTTTTTATTCAAAACTATTTTGGGTTTTGCATTCATTGTGGCAATTTCTGCACACATTTTCCTGAAAATTTTTAATATCCAACATTCTTTTATGCCAAAATGCAATTGTAGAAGTCCGCTGAAGGCTTAGACCGATGAGATAGTCTGAAGGAATAAGGGTCATATTTTAAGTGACTCAGTAGACGAGTGGTCACGGTGCAGAGAACATGCAGTTCCATCATGAGCGAGTCCATTTGATTTCCAGGGTGTTGCAACCTTTACGGTCACTCTCCTTTTGTTCTATCCCCATATTTCTGTATGTATTACTGCTTCTATTTATTCAAGGAAAATGCCACCAAGAAAGCTTTAATCTAATCTTTTCACTGGGTCACCTGCTTTATTGTTATGTGAAACAGACACCGAGACGGATCAGTGGATGACCTTTGAGTGGAGTTTGGTTATCCAACAATGGATCAGATTACAGGGAATGCTTCATTAGATGGAAAAGGGAAGGTTAGTCATGAGCAGCAAAGCAGCGAGACAGTCATCTGTCATTCATCCTGCTGTTTTATGGCAATTAGGTTGAATAAATACATGTTTTTTAATCACATTTGAGGATTTTATAGAATGTGTTTGTCTTTTCAGTAAAACTCAGATTTTAATTGGTCTTTACTTTCTGGCAACCATTTATTCAATGTTTTGTTCCCACAAGTATTTGTGTTTTTATGTGTTCTTTTATGAGTGGATGTAAATGAAAAAGCATATAAGATCCAAGTGTTCTATTAATAATCAAGATCTCAGACACGACAATCCTTTTTGCATTATTATATTTAATTTGATAGCATGTGCTGGCCTCCATTCACACGGACATTTTCTGTGCTCTTCCTTGACACCCACCCAATGGAAAATTGAATTCCGTCACACGCGTCTTGTTTCGTTTATAGCTACTTCACACCTGGTTGGACAAAGCTCCCTGTAAATACCCAGAAAGCTGAATTCATTCTCGAGTGGCTCTATATTTGACTCATTATGTTGACCATGGATGGCTGACCAGGGAAGAAGCCAAATGAACTTTGAGCCAAATTGTTTGCTGTGCTTCTATAGAGTGAAAGGCCTTGCTGTTGCTTACTCTCATCTTGAGAGACGTGAGGCTCTGGGTGTTTGTTCCTCGGTTAGATGATCGGGCTTTTCTTCTTGCACACTTTTAAAAAGATCATTTGATCTTTTAAAGTGGGTTTCTTTCTGATGGGGATGTTGTTTGTTGTAAATATATCTATTTGAACTGCATCAATAGGCTAATAGTTGGCCAAGTGAGGCCGGTTACAAGTCTTGACAAATCATCTTTCAATAATTAGTTGTTCATGTCAGCAATATTTGACAATCATTTAGATTGCTGTATATTATTTTTCACAAATTTTTGTAAAAAAAAAAAAATTATTGCAAAGAAGGTGAAAACCCTTTTTTTGTATAAAATGGAGAAAACATATTATTTCTCATAATCATTTAAATAAATTCAAAAGGCTTCCTTTCTGTGACACATTAAACTAGAATCCAGCCCAGTTTATGATGACAGCTCTTTAAACTGTGATGGATGGTGTTAGTCTGCAGGTTGCTTGGGAGGGATGGGATCTGCAGGCTGCTTTGTGACCTGAACATAAGTTTTATGATAAACTGTCATGAGGCTCTGCTGAAAAATCTACATGCAGCGAAGGAGAGGCATGCTGGTGAGAAGACCTTGGTATTATCGGTCATTAAAAACAAACAAAGGATCTGTTTTTCAAACAGCTGCAAACTGTTTTTTTTATCTGTTTGGAATCTGGCCTTTGTGTTTCATTTACCTATAGACTACTAACTTTCACACCTTGTAATTTTAAGACATTCACTGACCTTTAAACATATATTGTGCACAAGTCTTGGCTTCCACAGGGGGACATGCATTTTGCATACATTTAAAAACAGGAAACTACTTTTTCATACATAAAAGTTGGTATTTTTAAACTAAGAATGACATGGTTATGTATAAGCAACTTTCAAATGCAATTACTATCAATGTAAACAATACGCTACTTCGAGGGAAAAACACTAGTCAGACTGTGACAGAGGTGATTGTAGACATAAAGTGAAAGCATAGGAAGTGCACAAAGAGACTGTGCAGCAGAATAAAGGAAGGGAGTGCTAGATGCTAGGGTAGATCTTTTAGGCTGATTGAAGGCCAGAGGCACCACCCCATTCTGGTGGAGGTTTCACAGCACAGGCTGGGAGAAAAGTTAGGAGGGTTAATGCAGCAACATCAACTAGGTGGAGAGTTAAATGGGATCTAGAACAGTATATATATATATATATATATATATATATATATATATATATATATATATATATATATATATATATATATATATATATATATATATATAAATGTATATATATATATATATATATATATAAATGTATATATATATATATATATATATATATATATATATTAGGGCTGGGACTTGATTAAAAATTTTAATCTAATTAATTACAGGCTTTGTAATTAATTAATCTATATTAATCACATTTTAATCGTTCAGGAAAATGTGCTCTGAAATTAAAACTTTTAATTAAAATTATGAGATAGAGAATCAAACATTAGACATGGTTATTACTGTAAACTAAAGCTTTTAATAAAAAAAATGCATTTTAATTGTTCAAATGTCACTATGTGATATGAAACAAAACCCAAATCAACTAAAAGTTATAATTACAAATAGAAAACACCTGCAAAGGGTTCCTGAGCCTTTAAATAGTCTCTCTGTCTAGTTGAATGACTGAAATAAATTTGACTTTGCACCAGATTCTAATTTTTCCAGTTTCACTTGTTTGTATAATTGGGAGTTTTTATTAGCATTTCTACTCATAATGTAGTAAAAACACATAAATAATAATCCTTCAAAATGACAGTGGAACAGGCACAAATATGATATAGGACTTAAATGTACTAACTTTTAACACCAGAGCAGGCATGGCATATTCTGAGAATGATCAGGAACACTAACTGGTTCCAGTTGGATGACTGGAGGATGATAGGAAGATAAAAGCTCATGGCGAGGAAATAATGATCTGACGAACAGGTGAGCGGACCTTCCTTACATGGGAAGTCCTGATGTCACGTTAAGAAGGGGATGCTGCAGACCCGCAGATTCACGCCTGCAGCAGCAAATCTGGTGTGATCTCCAGCCTGATCACAACTTCCTCATTCCTCGCTGCCCCGATGCACTTAAGCATCCGCCCCTCAGCTGATGACAGCTTCAACACACCTCACTGCTTAATGATAGTAATGCATGTGATGTTTAGACAGTGACTCGTCTCAGAAACATATAATTCCCCGACAGAATTGTTTAGAAAATCATCAGAAAAGTTTCAGAGTGTTTCTGTTTTAACTTACACTTCTGTTTTCAACTTTAAGACACGTTGTCTGTGATTGTTTACAGGGTAGTGAGAACACGTAGCGTTCTCCCAGCGGCAGCCAGGTGCCTCTCGTTTGACTACTTTCATAAACTACTGTTAGGACACAGAATTATTCTGTCTGGTGCTTTCAGCGCTGCACAGATGTTACGTAAATGGTAAAAATATAGCTTACCGCTACTTTTGTAAAGTTTCCGGTGCCACCGGGCAGCAGAGACGATCTCTGAAAAATGTCTGCGACATGGACTCCGTTGTTGTCTGGAAGTTTTTTTTTTCCAAGTTAAGAAAAGAGACGGACGTGTTTCCTAAATCCTGCATCAGTCCAAGCAAGGCAACTTCTTTCTGTTTTTATTCCGTTTTAGTAGCCATTAGCACTGTGCATTTTTGTGTGCGTCAGTGATATTCAGTCTACGAGGAAATTGTGCAATGACAAAGGTTCCGTCGTGCTTGAAATGCAAGCTGCGATTAAATGCGTTAATTTTTTTTACGCGTTATTTTTTTCTAATTAATTAATCGGAATTAATGCGTTAAAGTCCCGGCCCAGGAGCCCTGATTAATGGCCAAATTGAACCTCAAAATAAAGCCAGCAAGACTGGTTTTCCCTAGCTCTTTCCACCAGGGCATGAATATTAAATGAGTTGCTTACTGATTGGCTGGTTTACCCTAATGGCTCTATGGTTCTGGCTAGAAACTCTGTGCACAACAGGGCATACACCCTGTGGTGTTGAAGAGTGTGTGTCTTCTGCGGGCCTAGGGTCGGGGGTTAACGGACGAGTGAGTGCGCAGCTGTATTCTGTTGGCCGTCGCAAGCTGTGGAGTTTTTGGCTTACATCCAATGTCTGTTCCCATGTTCCCAGTATGAGTGAGTGGTTCAACATTGAAATTTGTTCTTGTACTTTCATCTAACAAGGGCCTTAGCAGTAGCTCAGGGTAGATGAAGAATTCAGTTTGGATGCAAATATTGTGTTGTATAATTCCCATCAAGACAAGCAGTTCTGTTTTATAGAGGTTTGGTAGGAGGTGGTGGGTTTTCATTTTGAGATTTGTGCTGAGGCTGTGTGGTCATCAGGTGGGAATCACTGAAGCTATGAGTTTGAGTGGTCTAGCCCAGTGAGATGGAGTATACGAAAAAGAGAAAAGGTTCCAGTAATGAGCCTTGGAGAACGCCTGTGGCAAGCAGCGCTGGACTGACCACAGGGCATAGCGGGCAACTGCCCGCTGGGCCGACCCATTCATCTTTTATGGGCCGGTGTCTGTTTTTTTTTTTTTTTTTTTTTTCCTGGCCTCTAGTTGTTGCGGACAACTTGCCCGTGACGCCCCACGCGACGCCTCGTAAAAGTTGGTGGATTGGCCAATTGGTAATAATACACTCTGGGCTGGACCAATAGCCAGAGGTCTGATGCACCCGCCAGTTGTTTGTGAATCTCAGTAAACAGACAGACGAGCTTTACAAAATGGAGAACAAAAAATGGAAAGCAGGAGCGGAGAAAATTCGACTAAAAAAGAAACTGGCCCTTCAGGCTGATGCTGGCACATGTGTTAAAATCTCACAGTTGTTTGGTAGTGAAGGTTCAAGTAAAATCAATTTAGGAAGTGATGGAGCCTCAGCCCAGCGACAGGTTGGAGAAGAAAAGAGGGAGGAGGAGGAGAAACCCAAGCCGGTGTTGTGCCATAAATTGACTCGCTGCCAAAAAAATGATTAGCCACCGCGGGATCGCGCACGGTTAGGAAATTGCATTTCTAGACAAAATTCCCCAGGATTTCGCCCTAAAACTCGGCATATCTAGCAATATGGACATTCAGAAAGCAAAGATAACCTCTTCCGGTACTTAAACAGATGTTTATCGCGGATATTAGTGTGGCAGTGTTTGTGGCACCCTGCGCGGGAGCACGAGGACGTGCTTGTTGAAAGAGGGAGGAAGATGTGGCTGCGTGAGCGTCCTGTCACAATGTCCCGATTGATGATGCGCCCTGGCTACTGGGCTAAGGAGATGTCACTTTGGCTGACTGGTTAGAGCGTATGACTCTCACCCAGGAGTCTGGGGATCGAATCCCGCCCGAGCACTCATTTTTTGCACCTTGCCACATTAGTTTTTCCAGTTCGGAAGTTGTTTTAAGTGTTGCTATTTGTCTTAAACGTTCACAATGAGGATATATTAATCCTTTTTGCAATATTTCCAGCGATTTAATTTTCCCCCCTTCCTTTCTTTAGTCCACTTGACATGGAGCCACAGTTAACTAGTTTGGGGCACATTTTTACTTGAAAAAAAGTATTTAAAATGATCAAGCTTTGGCTTTAATGACACTGTGTAGGTTGCTATCTATACATTACGTTGCTCTATTTAAAAGTAACAAGATAAAAGCACTTCAGCACATAAAATTAAGATTGTCACTTGCCAAATAGAGACTACACCCTCCTGTTTACCTATAAGAAATGCCTCAAAATATCTTTAAATTCTTTATTGATGATTTAATTGTAGACAACTAAAATGGCATTTTACTTGCCAAAAAGTGATTGAATCGCTAAGATTTTCATGGAGGCTAAAATTGACCAAATAAGGGTTTTATGTATTATCTGTTGATGTTACTGTACTACCGCCTACTGTATCATCATAAACATCCCAAAAAAGGCAACAACAAAAAAGAAAAAAAAAGAAGATAATTTCCCTTGCCAAAAATTGATTACAGTGTCCTGGTCACGTGTAAAGGGTTACATTTACCTAAATATTACTTTATTTATTATCTCTTGATGTTATTAGTGCCATCACAGGACGCTGGGTGTCTTTCACATTCATAAACACTTCAAAAATGGCAACAAATGATCATTTCCCTTGCCAAAATTTGATTACAGTGTCCTGGTCACGTGTAAAGGGTTACATTTACCTAAATATTACTTTATTTATTATCTCTTGATGTTATTAGTGCCATCACAGGACGCTGGGTGTCTTTCACATTCATAAACACTTCAAAAATGGCAACAAATGATCATTTCCCTTGCCAAAAATTGATTACAGTGTCCTGGTCACGTGTAAAGGGTTAAATTGACCTAAATATTACCTTATTTATTATCTCTTGATGTTATTAGTGCCATCACAGGATGCTGGGTGTCTTCCACATTCATAAACACCTAAAAAATGGCAACAAATGATAATTTTCCTTGCCAAAAATTGATCACAGAGTCCTGGTCACCCATAAAGGCTTAAATTGGCATAAATATTACTTCATTTATTATGATGCTGGGTGTGTTCCACAATCATATTCGAATAAACATGAAAATATTCCGTCCGAATATCTGTTTCTTGTTATAAATATAACAGCAAGAAGGATTTACAGTTAAAATAGGAGAAACACGTGACTCCCCAGGAAGGGTCGTAACACGACTTGCCTCATGCACATAAGTGACCAAATCAAAGCAGCATGGAGACACTCCGTCTCCAACCACCTCTCAGGCAGCAGCCTGCACTCCCAAGTTCTATACGTCACCAGAACATAAACAACCGCAACACAATAAAAGCAGTGTTATACAAAATGGAAGGCCTGTAGTGTTTATTCTCTTACAGTAACAACTTATCAATTTTTTGGAGGAATTTATTTGAGAATTTTTTGGTTTTTATTAATTGTGCAATAGAAAAGTAATCACTAGATTAATCATCTAAATAGTCATTAGAATAGTCGACTATTCGATAAAATAATCGTCAGAATAATCATTTTAAAAATAATCTGTTACCCCCAACCCTACTTTTTAGAATACCAGGATAGGAAGGATGGTGTAGGTTTACGTTTATTAGATTGATACATAAATACTACCAATAAGAAAGTGTACGTTGGTGTGTGTCAGAAACAGCGTAAGGCTTAATGTCTTTTCCAAAAAAAACATGGGCCGGTCTCCAGTCAAAATGCCCGGGCTGAATTTTTGTCCCAGTCCAGCCCTGGTGGCAAGAATACATTGAATGGCCTGCCAGAGGTACATATTTAAAATTAGAAATGTTCTCCTATGATCCCATGCATACTTGTGTAAAAGAATACTGTGGCTGACTATGTTAAATGCTGATGTTAATTTAAGCAGGATAAGCACTGAGGCTTTGGTCACAGCCAACAAAGCTGTTTTAGTGAGGTGGCCACATTTCAAACCAGATTAGTTTGGGAGCTGTGACGTGCTTCAATGGTTAAAGATAAAAATATGAGGAGAGAGACTGGCTGAAGATTTTACACAAGTCAGGGAGAGACATTTTCTTGAGCAGCATTATACTGCAACCTCAACGTTCTTGAGTCACGTACTCTTTACTTTTTCCCCTTGGGCCTGTGACTACAAGAGTTCCATTTGTAATGTGATTCCTATTTGTTTTTCAGTTTCAAATGAATAAAATAAAATGTATTTAGTGCCTTTATGCCTTTCAAAGTTTCTATGTATTATTAACGCTACATAAACAACTGAAAGCACAGAGTAATGTCCTGTTGAGTGATGCTCACTAGCATACGGTGAACGTCAGGAAATGACAAACTCATGTGACAGGTCTCACTATTCACAAACAGCTACTCAGTACACACATTGAGATTTTAATTTACAATTTACCCTCAATGAACAAACTATTGCTCAGTAAAAATTAAGCCAAAGAGAGCCAGAACCCGTTTCTGTTACATAATGTGATGTGAGGTTCGTAATGAGTTGTTACTTCTGTGCATGAATAGACAACCAACTACCTCTAAGAGTTGGTTGCCTCAAAAACATGATGAATATTTTATGACTATTGTATGAGAGAAGTCTTTTGGGGAGCTCCCATGAGATATGTGATGTCCATTTAGGTTACTGCTAAAAAAACTTTTACTTTAACTACCACATTATGCACAGTATTAGAGCAGAAATCACGAATTGTACTGTTTGATGTGTTTATGAGTAGGGTTGGGCACCGAGCATCGATTGGAACCAGGACCGACAGTTGGTTTTTCCCGGAATCATTCAGTTTTTTATTTCGATTCCTAGTTTCGATTCCTAGTATGACGACCGGAAGAGGAATCCGCAGCCGATCTCCGTGAAAAATAAACGTGATCTGCAAATTGTGATCAACGCTTTCCAGCGCAGAGGTGGAGGGGATAGGACGCTGGTGCTCGCTGTTTGCCGCTTCTCCGTCTGCTGCTGCTTTTATTTGTATTTTATTTGTATTTTTTATGGATTTTTATGGACTATTTGTATTTATATATGGTCTTTTTTTAGTAACCCGGAGGATGTTTTAAAACTCTAGTTTTTTACCTTTGGCTTCTTGACATTTCTCGGCGCTGCTGGGACGTTGGGTGCTTCCTTGGACGCTCGCTGTGTGGTCTCGATGCACCGGAGTTTTTTGAGTCTGGTTTTGCTGCTTCTGTGGTCGTTTTGGCTGCTGGCTTGTTTTGCTGGTTCTTCGGCGACCGGTGTTGGTACAAGATCTGCTCGGGTGCAAAATCGGCTCGGGGTCCTTCGACTGCAGATGACGTCAAAGTACGGCAAACCCACTCGGACAAAATACACTACACATCTATACTGTTGGAAAGAATTTAGCAGTTTCGTTATTAAAATAATGTTTCTTAAGACGTAAGTTTGTGTTTATAATGGTATTTGTAAAATAAAACACTATATTTTATTCATAATGTTGAACTCCTCTTTGAGCACATCCCTTGAAGAATCATAGGTATTAGCAACACCTGTGAAATTGTATTTGCAGGAAAGAAGTGTGTCCCGTTTATTGAAGTATTTTGTGTTTAGAGTTTTTGACGTCTTGTCCATGAGTTGTTCAGTCACGCTCATAGCTGCTAGCTAAAACTCTGGAGTTAAAAGTTTTCTGGCTTTACTAAAATACCTGTCTGTACTTATTTGATTGATGGTAGTTTTACTTTCTATTAGACACCAAATGTAATCATTTGGCATGTTTCTAATTCATAATTTGTAAGAATGTAATCGGTGATATTAGCATTAGCATTCCTATGGGTTTTTCCATGTATATTAGCATTGCGCTAACCACTCGCTGCCAAATTGCAGCCTTTGCGATTAGAAAATCTCCTTTTGTCACCTCGCAATTTAATTGCACATGCAGTTAATCGTTCAGCCCTAATATACATGCAGCTCTATGCTAAAAGTGTATTTTCAAAGAGGTAATGATGGATTTCTTTGTAAAAGTTGTCCATCTTTCCAACAGAAAGATGTGCCTGGACCAACATAACGTGATAACAACGTAACGTGATTATGTAATTCCGTAAGGTTCATGTTCAGCCAATCAACTACTTAGACGTCATCGGCAGTCGATGGACCCCGAGCCAATTTTGCACCCGAGCAGATCTTGTACCGATACCGGCATGGGGCTGCAATACACCATCCCGCAGTTGTTAATTCTCAACAGTTGTTCCATTGCATTGCCGCCATAAAGGAACTCGGACTTCTGCGCTGACCGCATTATGTCCACAGAAGTTCTCGGCGAAAGTTTGTTTACCATCGGCCTAGCTGTTCGGCTTCATCTATTCCCACTGTGTGGACCGCTGTCGCTCATCAAACGCGTCATCAGAGCGATGTCCCCCTAGGTGTTTAGAGCATGGGAAACACCACAAGCTCTCTGTCGGACTGCCTCTGAAACTTTCGGAGGACATTATCCACCAAGCAGGACAGAAAACGTGGAGTGGATTTTACTGTGTTATGGCCAATACAGAAATTTACCACTCCAAAAATGCTCAGGATAGAACTTTTTAATTCACAATCTCTCACAAATAAATCAGTGTTTATACAAGATCATATAATGGACAAAGGCTTGGATCTTTTGTGCATAACGGAAACATGGCACCAGCCAGAGGCTTTTTTGGCACTAAATGAAGCTTGTCCCTCTGGTTATGGCTATTTGGAGAAAGCCCACAGTACTGGACGTGGCGGTGGCTTAGCTGTTTTATATTGACAGCAACTGGATCTGTCTCCCCTCACTGTGCCTACACTGTCTTCATTTGAATTTCTTGCATTTAAGTGTAAAGCCCCTCTGCCCATAACGATGCTTCTTATTTATCGACCCCATAAACCAAACTCAATGTTTATCTCTGAGATGCACGATTTTCTTACATCCATCTGTACCACTTCCTCCAACATTATTATACTGGGAGGCTTTAATGTTCATGTAGACTCCCCCTCCTGCCATTTGGCATCTGAGTTTTTACAACTACTGGACTGCCTTAATCTCCAACAGCATGTTGATGTTCCTACACATTCCAGAGGGTATACTTTGGATCTGGTTATTACAAACTCTGTACCCAATAGCAACCTTTTTGCGTAGGATCTGGGGGTGTCTGACTACAAGGTCATTTCAATGGAGTTGTCCCTCTCTTGTTCACCCACAAAAGCAAAGTGACAGATACGTTACAGAAACTTGAATAAGATCAATGCAGATACTCTGAGCAAAGATCTTCAGAATCTCTCCTCTGCTGAATGTTCGTTAGTCACTGAGTCAGTTGACTTCTACAACAAATCCTTCGGCAGTCTCCTTGATGTTCATGCCCCTGTCAGATACAGAACTGTTTGTTTTTCATGTTCAGCCCCCTGGTATGTTTGCTGAGGAAGATGAAGACAACTGGGCGTGTTCTCGAGTGTCGTCTACTGGCTCCAGGACTCAATGTTCATAAGCAAGCTTACAGAGAACATCAGAAGGCATATGCAAGAGCACTGAGAGCCACAAGATCACAGTTTTACTCGAATATCATTAACAATAGCTCTGGAAATTCAAAGCAACTGTTCTCTACTATAAATTGCCTATTGAAACCACAATTTCAATCTCATATGGAAGCTACAGAGGGGAACTGCAATAACATCATTACCTTCTTCAGGAAAAAAAGTGGATGCCATCCGCTCATCTTTATCGAGTTCCTCTGCACTTCCTCTCTTGTTGGATGACCCACAGCCCGGGAACTTTCAACCCTTTAGCTGTTTCTCTACAGTTAAACAGCAATAGGTTGAGGTCATTGTCAGAGAGATGAAACAATCAAATTGTGCTCTGGACCCTTTTCCTACAGTTTTGGTTAAATCCAACATTTGCACCGTAAGTTCCCTGATTACCAGGATAATAAATCACTCTCTCCAGACTGGATATGTTCCCGCTACATTGAAATCTGCCATCATCAGACCCCTTTTAAAAAAAAAATCAACTTTAGATCCAGAAGTACTTGCAAACTACAGGCCAGTTTCGAACCTCCCGTTTCTTTCTCAAGTACTGGAAAAAGTAATTGCTGCACATCTTCTGTCTCATCTAGAAGCAAATCATTTGTTTGAGAAATTCCAGTCTGACTTCCGCTCCTGCCACAGCGTGGAAACAGCTCTGGTTAGTTACAAATGACCTGCTGATGTCGGCTGATGCTGGTTTCCCATCGCTTCTCATCCTGTTGGACCTGTCCTCAGCCTTTGATACTGTTGATCACAACATTCTGCTTCACAGATTACGTCACACTGTTGGACTCTGACTCTGTTTACAATTGGTTCTCATCTTATCTTACTGAAAGAACGGAGCATGTTGCCCTGGGAGAGGCTAAATCTGCTATACACAATGTCACCTGTGATGTTCCTCAGGGCTCTGTGCTCGGTCCGATTTTGTTCGTATTATATATGCTTCCCCTGGGCCATATCATCAGCCAGCATGGGATTTTATTCCATTGTTATGCTGATGATACTCAGCTTTATCTCAGGATAAATTCCATCTCCTCGTCTACTCCGCCATCATCCACTTTGACCATCTGTTTGGAGGAGATAAAGTCGTGGATGAAGCTAAATTTCCTGCAGCTAAACAGCTCTAAGACTGAAGCTATTTTAGTAGGCACCCCACACCAGGTTAGGTCATCTAACATCAACTGTATTACCTTTTCTGGTCAGGATATCCCACTGTCAACATCTGTTATAAACATTGGGGTTAAAATGGACTCGAGTTTGACGTACGAGGCCCATGTCAAGCATCTGTGTAAAACGTCTTTTTTCCACCTCAGGAATGTAGCAAAACTGCGTCCAGCACTAACGTTTGCTGATGTGGAAAAGTTGGTCCATGCGTTTGTCTCCTGCAGGCTGGATTTCTGCAATGCACTTCTCATTGGGACTACTGGAAAAATCCTTCAAAAACTGCAGTATATTCAGAACTGTGCTGCTAGGATCCTGATGAGAAGACGCACATATGACCATATTACGCCCATTCTTAAATCTCTTCACTGGCTCCCTGTTTCATCTAGAATTGATTACAAGGTTGCCCTTCTCACCCACCAGTGTATTTATGGGGATCATGTAATTTCTGTTTAATTTATCATGCATTAAAGTCAAATTTCTATCTTTCAAGCAAAGCAAACACTTATTTGTGTGATATAAATCTGCATGTTATCTTTAGAAAAGTACACAGACTAGAGAATGCTGCTGTTGTGTCGTTGGGCAAAACACCCAACCTGTCTCACCTGCTGGTGGTGGTCGGAGGGACCGGTAACGCTAGTGCTCTGCAGGCGTCGCCTCCATCAGTGTGCTCCGGGGCAACAGTTAGCCTTTTGGGAATCCTTCACTCAGGATTACAACTTCAATGTGGTGTAAACGAGAGAGAGAGAGAGACCAAAATAAGCCAACAAGTGTTGGCGTACACTAAACTTAATAAAAACATAAATATGCTAAACTTTTAAAAAACAGAGCTATTCTTAATCCATACTGCCAGAAAGAACATTAAATCAGTTGGAAGTTCACTGAACCCACTGGTTCTTCAGCATTGTATCTCCATGAAAAGCTCTCCTGGTATCAAGCAGAAAAACAATCTGAAGTGGCTGTGTGGTATTTGTGTCAAGTGTAATAGAATATTTTTCCAAAAGTGACCCAACATGGGTGTAAATCAGTGGGGCTGTTGCTCTTCACCAGACTACTCTCGCCTCACATGAAGAGCTCCCACTCATCAGCACCACACCGCAGGAGCTGGAACTGGCAGGACTCGGTGTGAGATTAACAGATGCACCGCACTGCAGGGAACTTTCCACAATAGTGCTTATGTCGAGATGGTAAACAGCTTGTGAGCAGTGTGGTTCACTTGTATTCATAGGGGACAATGACCATTAATAAAAAATGTAAATAGTAATAAATTGTTTTGAGGATATAATGTATTAATAAAGGTTAGTTATTTATTGTCATTATCCCCGAAGTTACAATGAGATTGAAGGTGCTCCCACCAAGCCACCTTGCACAGCAAAAAGAATCACAACATAATCAGGTTGAAAACCATGGAAAAAATGGATAACAACATATCAATATAGGTGCAAAACACAGCAAGGAGGCAGGAAAGGAGACAGATAAACATGTAAAATAAAAAAGTATGAAATGGCGGAAA